>NC_142931.1:93396114-93463614 GCF_046866305.1 Octopus bimaculoides | reverse complement strand
ATATGTTTTTTCTGGCGTTAGGAAGGGCATCCAGCTGTAGAAACTCTGCCAAATTAGATTGGAGCCTGGTGTTGCCATCCGGTTTCACCAGTCCTCAGTCAAATCGTCCAACCCATGCTAGCATGGAAAGCGGACGTTAAACAATGATGATGATGATCTTCACAGTTCCATTACATATAAGGCACTTCAGGATTCTTGGTTTCAGAAAGACAAAATCCCGGGTGAAATGACGGCTGGATTGTAAAAATTAATTCAAATGTCTGTGTTATGAGTGTAAGCGTTGACTATTCAATCTACATAAATTACAATTAAAAAAACCACAAACACACTTTAACGGACGATACACTCAAGTAAATGCAATCCACAACCATCGAAATTCATTTCATTATATCTCAAACACATACCAATTGAAACCCTTTGATGTCCAAGATTGTCTCTTGTCATCACAACATACAATAATAATATTTGTGTGTATATAATTGTATATAAGTGGTAGTTGATACATATGTGGTTCAATTCCCATTGGCAATCCTGTTCTCATTTTTGTTGTCCAGCCCATGCCAGCATTGACAATGCATGTTAAATAATAATGATGATGATGATATATAAACATACACATATGCATATGTATATATATATATATATATATATATATATATATATATATATATATATATACATACATCATCATAATTTGGCATACAATTTCTACCTCCTGCATCTACTCCTCTGCCTCCTTCACTGTGTTTGTCACCAGAACTATAATGTCAGAAAATTCAGCATCTGATATTTTTTTAGCCTTGACCCTCCTGCTCTGAGCTGCCACTACAGTAAAGCCAGAGTCCTGGTGTTTCTCCAATGCAAAGTGTACACAGTAGTCCACCACAACGATAAAATGGTAGGGAGCTAATGTATCTCCCTGAAGCACTCCAGCCAGTATATCGAAGAACTCTGTCATCCCATCAGGTGTAATGACTTGGGCTCTGGTGTTGGTGTAGAGCAGTGATATCAGCTCCAGTATCTTTTTGGGAATTCCATAAGCTTGTATGATCTTCATCAGGCAGTGATGGTCCACAGAATCAAAGGCCTTCCTAAAGTCAATGAAAACCATGACAGCAGGAAGACTTTTTTCAATAGCTCCTTCTAATATCCTCTTCAGGATTATGATGTGATTGGTGGTTGTTCCTGGTTGTCCCTGAGTTTATTGTCTAGCTTGGGCTGGATCCTGTTAAGAATCATCCTATTGAGGGTCTTTTCCACAAGTGACATCAGTGAGATCCCCCTTAGTTGTTGGTGTTAGAGAGATCTCCCTTCTTTGGCACTGGGATGATGTTACTGATCCTCCTCTGATTCGGAGCAACTCCTTTTTCCAGTGCCTGGTTTCAGAACTCCAGGACGATATCATCAAAATCACATCTCATCATCACCTCTGGTGCCACTCCATCTTCTCCATAAGCCTTGCCTTCCTTGATCTTCTTGACTCTCTGAAGCTCCTCTTTGGTGAAGGGTCCTGCCTCAGTATCCAGTTCCTCAAACAACCACCTGATCTCCACAGTGTTCTGGGTTGTGGAAGGTGGCTCTCCTAGTAGAGTCTTTAAATGGTCCAGCCATTTACTCTTCCTATCCTTGGTCCCTGTTCTCTGGATCTGATTTGAACTCCATCTCTTCCTCCCTGTGATCTCATTGATGATTGTCCAGCTCTTTTTACACCTAGGCCCATCAACTGCTCTCTCCACACTTCTGATCTTCTCCATCAGTGCTTCTTCTCTGTAAGCGGTACAGAGTTCTTCCTTCATCCCCTCCACATTCTCCTTCCTCTCCTCCGTAGCAAGGAATTGGTCTGTGGCAGCTTTCAGATGTTCTCTCGCTGCACATACTTTGGGTCTGTAGACCTGATATTCTTCCTCTTTTTCTCTCTCCTTGGAACCAGGACCTCACTTGCTTCTGTCACTGCTTTGGTGAAGTACCCGTATCTCCTTGTCACACTCTCCGCAGTCCCTCCAATCTCTCTCACCTCTGCCTCTCCACCCAGAGCATTGAACCTGTTCCTCACCTCTACTGTGTACCTCTCCTGTAACTTATCATCTTCCTTGAAAGCTCCCCAGTCATAGATTGCTCTCCAAGGCCAAACTGGAAAAGAAAAAACATCATATCGGCCTTTAATAGTCTACAAAATAATATTCATATTGTATAAAAGATTGTGGATAAGGCCAAAACAGTGTGAAGTAAATGCAAGGTAAATCACAAGAAACTAAATATGCGAATTAATGTAGACCTACCTTGTCTTCAATATTTCAGGGTTATGACCCCATTTTCAAGAAATTGACGAATGTTGCCAATGTGATTTACCTTGCATTTACTTCACATTGCTTTGGCCTTACCCACGATCTTTTGTACAATATATTCTACACAATGCTTCATAGTAATTATTCCATTATAATATTCATTATACAATATAATTTTTATGGGTGAAATTTGATCAAAGAAAATGAAATTTACATGTACAAGAATATATGCTAGGTAAAATCCAGACATTGCTCTCCACACTTTAAAACAATGGGAGGTAATAAACAACATTCTCAATGTGACAGTTCTGTGCTAATTTTAGGCTCTAGAAGACATATCTTGTACATTTTTTCATAGAAATATAAGTTTACTTAGTAATTAGTTTGACTATTTCTTGAAATTATGGCTCAAACTTGATATTTGAAGCCTTAAATTCATGTTCTGTTTGACCTCTCATCACACAGGAATACATCTGTTTGACAAGTAGCATTACAGAGCCACCCTCTTTATTGACTTTGTGCTTTTTCGGTGTATCATAGCCAGATTTTGGCAATGACTGTATTGAATGCATGAGAAATATTTCTTTCTTAAGGTATAAAAAATCTTGAGGAAGATATGTTCTTTTCTAAGTGAAAATTAATGATATTATTTTAGCTTTTCTATTTCATAATGATTACCTGACCTACCCCTATCAATTTTTATATCAAAAATAAATGAATAAAAATCCTCTTCATGACTGTATGAGTTTCAACACAAATTGAGTTAAAGTGCTCCAGCACATTGAACTAAAATGAGGGCTACTGTACAGTAGTAAAAAAAAAAAAAACAGGACAAATTTTATGGAAATACCAGGGTGATTGAGGAATCCTGGCATGGTAAGTGTTGGGTTTTGATCAAAACTACATGAGAAGAAAGTTCACATCTAAAACTCTCAAAAGATAATATAATTTTCTGCATAAAAAATGTATTTTAACAACATATAAATGATCAAGCAAAAAGTGTGTTTTTGCATGGTCAAACTGTGCTTGTCACCCTTCTACAGCACACTATAGTGATACCTAGTAATACTCTGTATAAACTGTATAAACTTTCCATTGAGTTTGTCATTTACATGCTCAACCCTCTTGTTACCATATTTCTGTTGAAATACACTGTAGGTGTTTTAGTTAGTTTTGAAAATAATGAAGAATTTAGGAAAATAATTTTTTCATTAATTATTTGTTAGTTGAGACATAAATTAAGACAAAATGTTGATGGAAAATGTTAATTTAAATCACTTCAAAACCAGAAGTATGTATCAGAGAACCAGAGGTGATCTCAAGTGGGTTGGTATTGAAAAGGTTAAACTATGCTGTGGTGGCATTGCCATATATCCATTCAGTGAGATTAGAGGCTGCCTTCATTTGTAGGATGATTTTATTTAGTATTTTTTTTCTCTTCTCTAACCATACTTCTTTCCTTTTTATCTCTGGTACATAAGCCCATAGCTCAGGCTTTTAGTGGAAACTGAGTTAGTAACACTTTAGAAGCACAAAAATTTGTTGTGGTGTTCTATCCAGTCATTTATGTTTAATTTGGAGATTAAGAGGTTACTTCTCTTATACCAAATATTTACTGCAGACAGTGATCATAATTTTTTTAAAGCCAGGATTTATGAGTGAAATGGGATCACATAAAACATTAAGTTTGAAAGTCATCAATTGTTTGTTCACCTTTCAGATGTTGGGTACTCATTCTTCTAGTCAGTTACTAATGTACATTTGTATGTGTATGAATGTATGTTTGAATGAGCTGACAATGCTAAATGTTGAACTTGTTTTCCTTTTATTATTCTGTAGGGATTAAAAGGTAAAGAAGATGACAAGCTCTATCGTGGGATAAATAACTATGCTCAGTATTATGAGAAAAAGGATACTGCTCAGGGTAATGCATCAAGTGGAAATGTGAGGTAAGTCATTTGATCTGAGATTTTATCCTATAGAATCTAATTTATTCATTTTTTAGAGCTATATTTTATCTTTGTCTTAGATTTCTTTTCAACTAACAGATTTTTCTCATTTAGCTTTGGTTGTTATGTGGCCATAATAGAATTGTTGTTTCTATTATACATTTATTTTCTGAATCATTTTCTCCCACACCTTATCTGCCTTTTTATTTCAGTTGCATTCTGCAATATCAATATGTCTTAATATTCTATTATAATTGTTTTCAATTTGGTCAGGACTTCATGTAGTGTCTTTTTGTCTCCTAAAGTTCTTACATAAGTATGTTAGGTTTCAGTTGTAACATATTTTCTATTGTTGCTATTTTATATTTTTTAATTTGCTACTTAAGTCTTTCTAAAGACTTCTTTTTCAGTCTACTGCTCTTTTGCTGCATTTATTTTGTTGGGAGATAAATTTTCTGAGACATTTTTGTGCTGTAGAGTCATTAATGTGGAGTAGTCAAAGTTAGCTTCCATTAAGTAGAAATAAGATAACTTATTCTTTGTCATGAAATAATTATTTGCTTGGCTTATGGTATGATATTTTGTGACTTTGATCACAAAAGTTCTCTCTCTCTCTCTCTCTCTCTCTCTCTCTCTGTATGCAGTAACCTTTATGGCTTAAGATTTACTAATTGGATTTGGTTACACAGAACAGAATTTGACCTTAGTGAGATAAGTTTTTCATTTCACTTTTGGAACAATAAAATATTTTTTACAAGAATCATATATTTCTGATCTGTTACAACTTGTCCCTAATGAAATAAGGTTTGGTATAATTGGACTTGTTCTATAATAATTTGAATCAAGAATTTTACAGCTAAAATAAAACAATTTTCTCTTTTCTTTGTCAATATACAATTCAAATTCTGGATCAGTGGCAGCTTCTTCAATCACCAGTACTTCAAAACCAAAGCAATTAACTGAATGGCAACACTATGTAACTTCCTGTTTGCTGATGATGCTGGACTTGTTGCAGCATCTATCAAAGAAGCACAGAAGCTTGTTAATAATTTCTCTAATATGAGTAAAGCTTTTGATCTTATTATCATCATTAAAGACTGAAGTTGTCTACCAGCCAAGGCTTATTGTCTAGAGATAGAAGGACAGTTGTGGACATGTACTTCTGGCTCAATAGCTATTAGCATAACAATTGTGGAACTTAGACCCACATCTGTAGACATGACAGGCATTCTATCATGGGATCAAGCAATCCTTTGAATTTATCTGTTTTAGAAACTTTATTCTTACCATAAAGAATTGTATTTTGTTGATCTCATTAGAATTTATAAATTTTTGAGAGAATGTGAAATAATCGTGTGTTGGAATAGTAGCATGTAAATGTTGGGTTGAAAAACTGTTTTGGATAGAAAAAGTTGAAGGCTATCCATGGAACTTGAATCCACATCACCCTTAGACATGACAGCTGTTCTTTGGTGCCCTATGTTTTTATTATATTGGATACTAGAGTGGATTGTGGAGCCTACTATCGAGCCTGATTTTGTTTGTGTGTTGCACTTTACTGTGCCTCTTTTTGATATATGTGTGTGTCTCAGTCTCAGTACTTGGCTCATCTGCTTATTTGTTGTGGATACCTTTGTCCATGCCACCAAGTTTATTGCACCTCAGCCCACTCTCCTCCACACCTGTCTCCCAACTGCATCCCCTTTCTCCTCTTTTTCCATCCCTCTACTCTACCCCTTTGTTGGAAAATCCTATGGACCTTCCAACTTCTATCTAGTTCCATGACTTTACCTGTTTTCTCCAACCCACCTTTTTCCTCCAGATGCACCTAAAACCTATGTGACCTATGGTCTGTGGTTCCCCCCTTTCCCTACTCCCACTTGTCCTGGATCCTTCCCTTTCTCCAGACCCCAGATATCTGCCTCTAAAAATATACCCCTGTCTCTAAAAATATACCCCTGTCTCCCATCGCTTCTGCTCAGCCAACCACTCTACCAAACACCTCATTTGTCTTTGGCTTGGCCTTAGAACCATGGAACTACCACCACTAAACTTTGACAGTTACAACAGTACATTTTCACATTACAAACTCACACATTGTTTGGACATAATCCTACTGACCCTTGTTCATGTAACTGCTTCCAACTTTCTTTTCCCTCTCATTCTTTTTTCCTCAGCTGTTTCCCTGCCTTTTCTCTCTCCATTTATCTTCCACCCACACCCACATACATAACTTACACCCCCACCCACACAACTTTTCTACTGCATACACACATACAAAACTCCACACACACCCATATACAAACACTTACACGCGAACACATACATGCACACACACACACACCCATGCACATGCACTCACATACACTCATGCATACACACAGGGACACACACACACACACACAACACATTACCTATCTTCAACTGCTAAACCCTACTGCTACTAATCTGTTAGATTGACTTTCTTACATACACACTCATATAAACATAAACACATATACTATCATCCCATGTTGCACTCCCTAATATACAGACACTCTACTTACCACCTACACACACATGCACACACACCCACACACCCACACACACACAAAGAACATATATACAGATGTACACTCCACAAACACACACACTGGCCATTTTTGCTCTCTCCTGCCTTCAAAAACCACTTTATCTCTCTCTCTCTCTCCACTTCTGGTCAGTTATTTTTTAACCATGTAACAACACATTTCTCCAGACCATCTGTTTCTTCCTCCTTTTACTCCCCTCTAGACTTCTTCCTCTTTCCAACAAAAAGCCATGCTTGAAATGTCATTTCCACTCCTATTTTTCCATCTAAAACTCTTACTGAACGAGGTATAAACAGTAGCTGCACAACAACGTGAAGTATCTTTGCCACCTAAATGCGGCTAACCATTAAGGGTAAATGCTACTGTAGCTTGTATCCCAGGTCATTCCTCTTATATGTATGTAATATGTATATATATATAATTTAGAGAAAAAAACCCACAATTATTTAATTCATCCATGAAAATCCACAATCACACATAGAAAAATTTAATAAGTAAATACACTAAGAAGACCTATAATAAAAATCAAAAAAGTACAAAGTAGTAAATATTAAAATAGTAAAAATGACTGCATGTGTTTCATAACCATATTTTCAAATAGAAAATAAAATAAAAATCAAATCAATTCAAAATAAATCAATCGAAAATCAATTCTATTCAAAAATATTAAATTTTTCTATATGTGATTGTGGATTTTCATGGGTCAATTAAATAATTGTGGTTTTTGTCTCTAAATTATACATTTGTATATTATATATTGTGAAATTTAATTTAATTTTGATATATTAAATTGAATTTTTCCCTGTAAATTTGGAATTTTTTCCCTAATACTGTTAGTATATATATATATATATATATATATATATATATAAAATCCAAGAAAGTTAGGGGTTGTGAATCCAACCCACTAAGGGATAATATCTATCCAATATACTGTGTCGGAAGGATACTCAATTATTATTACACTAGTGTTTTTTCCAAGTGCAATAATTGTTTGCGGGTAAAAAGAAATTTTACCCTAAATTTATATAGCAGTAAGAAAATGGAGGAGAATATGTGGTATTCATCAACTTGCAGACATTGTATTATATCAATTTACCTGTTTATCTTTTAATTAAGAGGACAATAAAAACAATATGCAAACACATGTGACATATTATGTCATATCAGTAATTAAAAAGGACATCTAGTGACTGAAGATGGGACAATGTTTTACAGTTGTTTCAGTCTAGAGGTGACATGCCTCATTCTATCTATATAACTCCAGTAGGCTGAAGTAATTGATAGATGAAATGGATGAAATAGAGGTACATGAATGATTCTCTAGGCCTCTTCAGAGATTTTATAAAGTTCATGAAGTTAATTTACAACATACAAATATAAACATATAAAAAATCATAAAGACTCACATATATATGCGTAGTTTAACATATAGATATACATAAATAAACATAAATACATGAATACATATATGTACATTTAAATGTACATACATAAATGTCTATACATGCACACCAATGAGTCAATTATTATTGTTATTATACATGAGGAGGACACATATATACCCACACACACACATACATACATACATACACATATGTATACATAAGCATTCCCGTACATACATGTTTGTTCCCTGGTACATAGGCATTAGTTGCGTTTGGAAAGGAGGAATGGTGCCTTGATTCCTATTGCTATATTTCCAACAAAATGTCCAGACCTATATATACTCTTTTACTCTTTTACTTGTTTCAGTCATTTGACTGCGGCCATGCTGGAGCACCACCTTTAGTCGAGAAAATCGGCCCCAGGACTTATTCTTTGGATGCCTAGTACTTATTCTATTGGTCTCTTTTGCTGAACCGCTAAGTTATGGGGACGTAAACACACCACCATCGGTTGTCAAGTGATGTTGGGGGGACAAACACAGACACATGAACACATACACACACATACATATATATATATACATATATACGACAGGCTTCTTTCAGTTTCTGTCTACCAAATCCACTCACAAGGCTTTGGTTGACCCGAGGCTATAGTAGAAGACATTGCCCAAGGTGCCACGCAGTGGGAATGAACCCGGAACTGTGTGGTTGGTAAGCAAGCTACTTACCACACAGCCACTCCTGCGCCTATATATATATATTTTTTTTATATCTGAAACCTATGGAGTATGTACGTGTCAGTCCTGTTTGTGATGGAGGAATTTATGTAAAAATATTTCGTGAGAATTGTTACAATAATGTCCAGACTTCTGCAAACCTGCAATGAGTTACTCTGTTATTTTTCTGCTTATGGAGAAGTTAGAATCCTGCTGGTAGTGGGGAGGGGTAATTTTTGCTTTTCAGTCCCCTCATCCAATTGGTCATGTATTGTTTTAAACTGTCTTGGCTTAGCTACGGTTGGACAACCATTAACCGGTCAAATGAATTAGGCATGAGTATATATATACATACACATACATGTACATTCATATGTTTATATACATGCACACATACATACATACTCACATATCTGTATATACTTATTTGAATGGAGTGTATATAAATAATACAAAGACTAAATAAATTATCAAGAAGTTTATATGCGAATATAAATAAATATTTGTATGTATGTATACACACATACACGATCACACTACAATTAGGGGTAAAGTCACAAAACAATAACACTGGTGTCCTGTCCAGGTGGGAAACCTATATGCCAATGAAACCTGGAAACCAGCCCTTATGAACCAGGCATGGCTTGAGAGGGAACAAACAACAACAACATTCTTATAGAATATTTTGTTATTTCATAGTTCTAAATATGACTCTTAAATATCTATAAAAATCTAAGTAAAGATACTAGTTTAATCAATATATACACATGTATATACATACAAACATATACACTCCCACATATATATTATTATTATTATTATACTTATATTTCAATATACATATATATTTTTTTCATCTTATGTATCCACATATGTTATATATTTTTATATTATACACATATATATACACATGCTCATACCTACATATTTGTTCACATATTTTTTGCTCATGTACACATGTACTTATTGATCAGCAGTAATTTCTTAGTATATAAGCATACTGGGATTTGGAGTTAGGTATTCTGTCTGTCTCAATGATATGTATGCTTTATATTACCACATGAAGCATGTGTACACCTATCCATAACAAATATACATACACATATATACATCTATCTTACATAATATGGTTTATAATTCTGTTATGCAATACAGCATAAGGAATAGATGTATAACATCAACATAATGTAAATTAATATACTACATATCCAAAAATCATAATCAAAATAGAGAGGATTACTTTATTCAATATATGTTTCTCAATTTAAACTACTTTGATACTAAAATATTGGTTATTTCCTCATACCTTCCTTTATATAATTGGATATATTAAATAACCCCTGAAAAATAGAATTCATATATTTATATTATACTAAAATTTATATATATGTATAGGTGCAGGAGTGAGTGTGTGATAAGTAGCTTGCTTACCAACCAAATGGTTCCGAGTTCAGTCCTACTGCGTAGTGCGTCTTCTACTATAGTCTCAGGCTAATCAAAGCCTTGTGAGTGGATTTGGTAAATGGAAACTGAAAGAAGCCTCTCGTGTGTGTGTGTGTGTGTGTGTGTGTGTGTGTGTGTGTGTGTGTGTGTGTGTATGTTTGTGTGTCTGTGTTTGCCCCGCCCCCAACGTTGCTTGACAACCGATGCTGGTGTGTTTACGTTCTCATAACTTAGCGGTTCGGCAAAAGAGACCAATAGAATAAGTACTAGGCTTACAAAGAATAAGTCTTGAGGGTGATTTGCTTGACGAAAGGTGGTGCTCCAGCATGGGTACAGTAAAATGACTGAACTAAGTAAAAGAATAAAAGAATAGAATATATATAATATATTTTCTATGTAGAAATACACTTTTTACTTATTGAAAGTACCTATATTCCTACTTATTCATGTACACAAAATTTTTTTATACAAATATGAAAAATTACATATATATAATAAAGATATACATATATAAACACAGCAATATGTTCACATCCAGGCAAACATATACACCTGAATCCATATATACTCATGTTTATCTGGCTGTATACATATTAGCATTTCATACATAAGCATTTCATACATAAACATACTTTCTCATATCCAGTATGTTCTTATAAATGCACATAGTTATAATCAATTTTGATCGGTTAAAATTCTATTACATTTTTCTGGCTATTTGACTGTTATATTATTTTTATTTACTTAATATTCTTCTATTATAATGCCTAATTTCAGCTGTTATTTTAATATATTCAGTCCTATGTATAGTTATAAACTATGGTTATAATTTAATGTAAAAATGAAAATTCATAATAATAATAATAATAATAACAATAAATATGTTAAACAAGATAATTGTAAAATTAGAATTAAACAATCAATGGAGAGAGAAATAATGCTAATAATATAGGTGGTCGGAAACTGAAAAATAACATTTGGATAAATAATAATTATTTTAACCTTGTAATAAAGAATAAGAATAGCAAGAATAAGATAAGTAAAAAGAAAAATATAATTGAGGAGAGTACAAGTAATAAAAAGATAGTTAGGAAAAAACTCATACCATGTGTGAATAAAAACTATATTGGGACAAAAATGAATATAGGAATAAGGAAGACTCAGACAAAACTATATGGACCATAATTCCCTTTGCTAAACAATTAAAGGCCAATTTTGTTAAATCTATTAGGTAGATTATAAATAAAAACTTTAAAAACACTAGATATGGAAAATATTTAATGGCAAATATATAAGATTTGGCTTCTCTGTTTCTCTAAACCTATTTAGGATAATATCATCGATAAATAACAGAAAACTGGATAAATTCTATGAAAAAAAAAAAAAAAACCCAGAAAAGGATAGTAAAACTTATAACAAAAAGATAGAAGAAAATAGTAAGAATAATATGGTTGGCTATAAAAATACCTATACAGACCTATAATGAATCTACAAAAGAGAATATTACAAATTCCTTGCAAAATAAAAACTGTAATTGTAGAGACCCTGAAAGATGTAAGTTAGACAGGCGTTGCATAAGAAAAAGCTTTATATACCAAGTGACAATAACTGCACAAGACATGAGTAAATTTTTCTATACTGGGTCAACAGAGGACTGGGTTAAATTCAGAATAGCGTATCATGAATCGACATTTAGGGACTAAAATAAAATGAATAGTACAGGATTATCAAGAAAAATATGGCAACTGAAAAGAAATAAAGTTAACTAAATGGAAAATTTTAGCACATGCACCTAGTTACAAAATTAATAATAAATTCTGCAGATGCTTAGAAGAAAATCATAAAATAATGAAAAGCAAAGGAAACCTTATTAATTTGGGGAATGAATAAGTTTTTAATGTAAACATAAATATCTATTTATTAAACTTAAGTGATATATTAATGGGAGTTGATGTCATTTAAAAATTATGACTATTTAAAAAAAAATTGTAACCATAGTTTATAACTATAGATAGGACTGAATATGTTAAAATAATAGCTGAAATTAGGTATTATATTAGAAGAATATTAAGTAACTATCATGCATTGTTACAAAGAATGACAAAATATGAAAACTATTCACTTTAAATTTTAGGAAAGGTCCAATCAGAGCACCTGCCAATCTTCGTGCTACTGTTCGGTGGGATTATCAACCTGATATCTGTAAAGATTACAAAGAAACTGGCTTTTGTGGTTTTGGAGGTATTTAAATCTTTTTGCAATTGTTTAGGATATAATTATTTCTGCTTCTGTTGCTGATATTAATTATTTTTAATAATGTATTTCTAACAATGTTTGTACTGTACTATTTGTAATTATAACACAGAGTTGATTATGTGGTATACTTTATGTAAATGTAACTTTTAGGATAAAATGATTTTTTAAAATCTAAAAACAGTTTCTTTTTACTTTAAATTATATATATGGCATATATATTAATGTTAATAATTAATCTTGATCAGCTTTCACAAGTACACTGTAACTTGGTGGTGTGTGCACACAGGCAGAGAGAGAGAGAGAGAGAGAGAGAGAGAGAGAGAGAGAGAGAGAGAGGAATGAGTTTATCATCACTGCCATAGCTTTATATCTGCTTTCTACACTGCATGGGTTATTACAGATGGGTTATTACAGTTCTTATTCAGAGTTATTGTCCTCTTAGATGGGTAAGTGGACGGTGTCTGGCTCATCTTGCTTATATTTAAAAATTTTTTTGCATGGTTTCTACACTTTGATACCCTTCCTAACAGCAATCATTTTAGAGAGTATACTGGATGCATTATGTTGTAGCACTGGCATTACAGAGGTTGTCATGTCCTTCACAAGACTAGACAAAGAGTTTTATCACTCCTATGTTGTCTCCTTTCATTCAACAACTTTATTGGAATGTATTGTGTATCTTTTATTGTGGCACCAGCATTAATGAAGCAGCCTACTACCCTGCTGAATGACATGCTTCTCTGTTCAGAGTTATGTGACCAATAAAGTGGTTAGAAGAAAGAGTGATTGCAGAAGATAAACTTGGATGAGAAAGAAAAAGAAGTGTGAGTATGAAGAAGAAATATTGTGATTTGAGTGACAGTATAGAATAAAATGGTAAAATAGGAGTGACAATACTTGAAGGAATAATGAAAAGAAGCAATAATGGTAGGATGTAATGAGGGCTGTGTGGTAAGTAGCTTGCTTACCAACCACATGGTTCCGGGTTCAGTCCCACTGAGTGGCACCTTGGGCAAGTGTCTTCTACTATAGCCTCGGGCCGACCAAAGCCTTGTGAGTGGATTTGGTAGATGGAAACTGAAAGAAGCCTGTCATATATATATATATATATATATATATATATATATATATATATATATATATATATATATATATATATACATCTATATATATATATGTATGTATGTATTTGTGTGTCTGTACCTCCACCGCTTGACAATTGATGTTGGTATGTTTATGTTCCCGTAACTTAGCGGTTTGGCATAAGAGACTGATGGAATAAGTACTAGGCTTACAAAGAATAAGTCCTGGGGTTGACTTGTCCGCTTAAAGGTAGTTATCCAGCATGGCTGCTGTCAAATGACTGAAACAAGTGAAAGAAAAATTTTAAAAAATGTTATTATTATTATTATTATTATTATTATTATTATTATTACAACAATATAAACAATAGCAACAACAATACTAACAAAGTGAAATTTAGAAATGTGAATATTACCACTTCCATTGCTGCCACAACCACCTCCTCTGCAAAGAAGGTTTCTTTTGCGATTGTGGTGAGAAATTTGGAAGATTTCCACATAGATAAGAAGATCTGAAAAATGGCCAGAAAAATTGTAAAAGGAATGGGAGAAGGGTAGCTCTAAACCCTCCATCTGATGTGATTAAGAATATCTTAAAATGCACAGTCACGTACCGCTGCATCGAAATTAAGTCACACCAGATGGAAACTGCTTCTGAGAGCAAAATACAAAAATGCCTTGGGCGTGTGTGGGAAAGCTTTCCTCTCTGTGTTTGATATCATTCATTATGAATGAAAAATATAATTATCTTCATAACTGAATATAAAACTTTAGTTTTCTTAAGGTGGTGAAGTGATAAGTTGAATGACAAGAATAAGTAATTGACACCAAATTGTTGACTTACTTTATTGTATATTTTCATTTGTCATGGTAAATGTCACTAAAGTAATAGAATGATATTCTGCAAAATCATTAAAAAAAATTTATCTACTTGTTTATGACATTTACAGAAAAATATTTTTTGGCGATCCTTTTTATTTCAGATAGTTGTAAATTTCTTCATGACCGTGGGGACTATAAGCATGGCTGGCAGTTGGAAAGAGAAATGGATAAAGGTACTTATGGAGAAGGTGGTAAGTAAATATGATGCTCTATACAAATATAAGTAAAAACAGAATACTGGGATGATTGATAAGACCAAATGGATGGTTAACATTGGTCTAAGATAGTGATTGAGATGTTAAAAATTGAAAGGAATTTTTATGAGGGTAGATAGAATGAATAATGTTAAGAATGTAAATGCGAGGGGGTACCCAAAAGAAACAGGAATTTCGCAATATTAATTTTATTCACTTAGTTTTACATGTTTACACTTTTATCGCCTTCAAAGTATTCTTCATTTAAAGCAATGCATTGGTCCAGATGTGTTTTCCACTGTTCAAAGCAGTCCTGGAACTCTTGCAAAGTGATGCCTTTTAATGCTTCTATCATATTTTTCATTTTTTCCACATCTGTGAAATGTTTTCCTTTAAGGACTTTCTTCATTTGGGGTGACAAAAAAGTTGCTAGGAGCAAGATCAGGTGAATAGGGAGGGTGGGTAAGCAGAGTCATGCCATTTTTGGTTAAGACTGTCTCACCCTAAAGGGGGTGTGCGCAGGCACATTGTCGTGATGAATCCAACACTCTCCACTTTGCCACAGGCCAGGACGTTTTTGTCTCACTGTGTCTCATGCTTCAGAACTTTCGAGTAAAATGTCTGGTTAACAGTTTGACCAGGAAAAAACAAATTCTGTGTGGACACTTCCTTTTGCATTGATGAAACAAATCAGCATTGTCTTGACATTGGACTTCACTCAACACACTTTTTTGGGGTGTGGTGACATTGAACTCTTCCATTGACTTGATTGTTGCTTTGTTTCCGGCTTTCATCACCAGTGATTACCTTTGAAAAAAGTTCTTATCAACTTCTAACTGTTCTTTCAGTTCATGACACACATTCAGTTGTGACTGCTTTTGATTTTTTGTGAGCAAATGAGTCACAAATTTTGCTGCAACTTTTTTAATTTTTAACTCCTTTCTCAAAATTCATTGGTAGGAGTTCCATGATACACCAATCATATCAACAAGCTTGTCAATTGTTTGGTGACAATCCTCCAAGATCAGTTCATGAATTTTTATGATGTTTTCATTTGTTCAGGAGTCAAGAGTTATCCTGAATGAGGTTGATCTTCAAGCAACAAGTGACCACTCCTAAACCGTGAAAACCACTTGTAAACTTGTGTTTTGCTCATGGCAGTATCCTTGTAAGCTGTTTGAAGCATGACAATTGTTTTGGCTGCCATTTGCCCAAGTAGAAAATAGAATTTCCTGGAAGCATGCTGTTCCTTCATTTCAGCCATTGCAAACATTGACAAACAGGGGAGAAGCACTACAAAACAATGCTGTACCACATGGCAGTACAACTTCAGATGCTGCTGCCAGTTGGCAGACTGATGCTTGAGGGTTACATCAAGTCACTTCTAGCAGCAGAAGTCTGAATTACAACTGGTTTGCCCCACAGAGAACATTTCTAGTTACTTTTGAGTACCCCATTGTATTGGGTTGTCACATAAATCCATTCATTTCTTTTCAATATTATTGGAATTAACACATAAAATACTTTTATCATAGTGTTGTATGGAGCTTTTTTTTGTAGTTCTATTCTTCCTCTACAACTTTTGTTTACCATTTTTGATTAAATTTTACCTCTTTTCAGACATGGTAATGGAGTGCTAAATACGAAAAGAAAATGGGCATTTTTGACACCTTCTTTTTGCTTTCAAATAAGATTATGACATTTGTGATATGTAATGAGAAGGCATTATTACTGAAAGAGATGCACAGAAATTGCTTTCGTAGTTGGAGAGGAAATTTGACCTTAGTATTCCAGCCAACCTGTAGAGTTCAATGAGGATTGATTAAATGAGCTCATCCATGAGTATTGCACCAATCCACTAAGGAATTGGCTCATACATTACCTTCACATGATAGGTAAGGTTAAAAGATTCAGTGATGGTGCCATATATACTAAATAAAGAGATGAACTCCAGTTATCCTCTATTCTTGCCAGTTTGCTTGCAAAGGAGAGAATGGCTGAGTCCCAATAATCAAGCGACACCTTGAACCAAGCGAGAGCTGCACTCATGCAAGACAATGATTTGCTTTTGGTGGGATTGGGAAGAGCTAATCCATCAGGAAATACTTGAAAACAACCACACCGTCAACGCAGAGCTTTATATTCAGCAAATGCACTAGCTCAATGATGTATTCAAGCTGAAATGACATGAGTGGCAACATGGTGTACTTCCTCAGTGCCCTGCTCCTACTGCTAATTTGACCAAAACACTATTCAAGAGCATGTTTAGGAAGTTCTACTGCACCCACTGTAATCTTCTAATATAGCTTCTTCAGATTATTACCTTTTTCAGTTACTGTCCAGCAGTCTGAAAGGTGTTTTGATCAACAACATGGAGCTGAAAATGTGGCTTGATGAATTCTTCAAGTCAAGGCCTAGTGATTTCTACCTTCAATTGACTAACTAGTGGAAAATTGGCAAAAAGTTCTGAACAATGAAAGAGAATATATTATTGACTGATTTGTTAAAATAGTTGATGAAAAATAAAGATCAAAATAAATGGGGGGAAAAAATGAATTTATCTGACAGCCCAGCAAGTTCTTAATAACTAGCCCAAAAGCTTAGACTGAAATGTAGAAGTTAGAATGAGAAAATTGTTTTAAATTTATGCTATCATATAAAAACATGAAACTATTAAAATCATATTATGTGAAATTCATAAAATAGCTGAATAGGTATTGATATCAAAATTTAATTTGGAACTGAGTTTTCTAGAATACCTAGAATTTAATTCAGAACTGAGTTATCTAGAATAAGTAGAAAATATAAGCTCTACTAAGAATTTTTATTTTATGTAGCAGGACTATGGCTGATTTGAATTTAGTCTAGGTATGGTATACTATTGCTCCTTCCCTCTTCTGTTAGTGCTGTATAACTAAATTATCTGCATTAATGAATGGCTTCATTGTTTTCATGCTCTTGTAAAGCTGACCACTGCTTGTGTTGCCATCATTTATAGTGAAATTGGTATTGACAAACACTGTGGGTTCTGCATTAGAATAGCCATAATTCATCATCATCATCATTTAATGTCTGTCTTCCATGCTGGACAGTTTGACCGGAGCTGGGCAGGCAGGAGCCTGCACCAGACTTCTGTCTGTTTTGGCAGGGTTTTTACAGCTGGATGCCCTTCCTAACACCAACCACCCAGCTGAGTGGACTGAGTGCTTTTTGCATGGCACCAGTATAGACGAGGTCAGTTTTGGCAAGGTTTTTACAGCTGAATGCCCTTCCAAATGCCAATCACTTTACAATGTGGACGGGATGCTTTTTATGTGGCATCAGTACTGGTAGGGTCACCAAGTAACTTGCGAGATAAAGATTCTTTGAGAGGGGAAATGGCATTGGAGGAGATGATCTTGTTTCAGATGATGAAAGGTTAGAGTGAGACAGAGAGACAGAAACAGGTGTCTTGCTGTAGAGGAGGTACATGGTTACCTGGCCAGAGAGAGAGAGAGAGAGAGAGTGATCAAGAATGAGGACAGAAACAGGTGTGTTGCTGTAAAGGAGATACTTGGTTACCCAGCCTGAGGGAAGAGCAGAAGGAGAGAGAGAGAGCATGGGAGACAGCAAGAGAGCAGGAAGGAGATGGTGGCAAAGTGCCAGGCATACTCACAAGGGATGGGAATCAGAATACAAATAGAATGGAAGAGCAAAAGAGAGATCATGGCAATTATATAAATGGCAGGACATTGCCAAGGAAGCGTGTGTAGAGAGTGAGGGAGAGAAATGCAGTGGTGAAAACCTGGGAATACAGAGGAGGTGGGGTGGGCTACCGGATAGCAATAATACAGTGAACAGGACCATGAGGACGGGATTGGGGAGTGAGAGGTAAGCATGGTGCATAAAATAAGAGATGTTAAGAAAAGAAGAGATGTAGTTGCGATTGTATATTTCTCAAAGGTGAAAATTTGGCCAGTATCAGAAATATAAGGTTGATTTCCTTTAACTGTTGCTGAAAGAACAGTTCTTTGGGCCAATGGACAAGTCTTATTGCTCTATATTTTACTTGTTTTTGACTAAACAATATGAATGGAATAAAATTATTGTATCGTATTTGATGGCAACTTTCTCATGGGAAAATATATCACTTATGACATACTCATTTTGTCAAAATCTGTTGTGAAATAATCTGTTCTGAAGCAATTACAACTGACATTTATTTTTCCTTTTCTTTTTAAATATTGTTTTTATTTTGAATTTCATGAAGAAAACTATGAAATCAGCAGTGATGAAGATGATTTACCTTTCAAGTGTTTTATTTGCCGGAAATCATTTGTAAATCCAGTTGTTACAAAGTAAGTAAATATAGTCTAGTTTTGTTGAATAGCTCTATTTCTACACAAGCAGATGCATGGCATGGCAGTAATCAATCAAATGCTTAACCAACTTATATTAAATCACAGTTCATGTGTAGCACATAATGCAAGCTCACTGTAGTGATGACAAGATTTACCTGCTTCATTTTGGCAGATTCTAATTCTGTGTAAATAATTAGATATGGACATAGTGAGGAACAAACAGTACACCTGACATTATCTTCAGGCTTTATCATGTGATGTTATACTGCTTTTCTCACTAGATTTAACCACCTGTTCATTTGTTTCAGCTTTGGAGCCTACTTTTGTTCATAAACAGACATCTTTGTGACAACTTGAATCACTTACTTGGTGAGATGTTGCTGAGAAGATACATCATCATCATCATCATTTAACGTCCGTTTTCTATGCTGCAATGGGTTGGATGGTTTGACTGAAAGCTGGGGAGCTGCACCAGGTTCCAATCTAATTTAGTACAGTTTCTATGGCTGGATGCCCTTCCTAATGCCAACCACTCCAAAAGTGTAGTGGGTGCTTTTTATGTGCCAGTCGCGTAACACCAGCATTTACCACAACTACATCTCACTTAGCTTGACAGGTCTTCTCAAGCACAGTATATCACCAAAGGTCTCAGTCACTTGTCACCGCTTTCTTGAGGCCCAACATTTGAAGGGTGCTTTCTATGTTCCACTGGCGTGGGTGCCAGTTACGCTACACTAGCATTGGCCAAGAGTATGATTTCACTTGGCTTGATGGGTCTTCTCAAGCACAGCATACTACCCAATGTTTGAAGGGTGCTTTTTATGTGCCACTGACACAGGGTAGAATAATTTTGGAGCTGTAGCCCACAAATGGGACTGGCTATAGTTGACTGATTATATAACATAAATTAAGATCATAGAGAAGAAAGTTAAAATTAAGAAGAATGGGTATACACTCTTTGACAGGAACACATTTATAGACATTCACACAAACTCATATCACCAAGTGACTGTCATTTACTGTGGTTATAACTATCAAGATGCTGGTATTGGTGGCAGACTGTCATCTTGTACCCTGCTGTGTAGCAGATTCCACAGATGACTGCTTGTTAGGAGGTTGGTTTGGCTGACATGCTCACATGTACACCTCTGTCAGTGTACCTATGTACAACAAGAGAGAATTCAGTATATCTCATGGGATATCTTTTTTTTTTACACTAAGCACCTGAAGTGACACAACCTGCACTGATTGATGCAACACAACTAGATGCACAATATCCTACCCCTAAGAGACAACTGCAGAATGGGTCAAAATGATTGTTGTGCTGAATAAAGATTTGTTTCCTCATCAGTATACATGCATAACACACACACACACACACACACACACATTGGTGCAGGCGTAGCTATGTGATAAAAAGCTTGCTTTGTAACCACATGGTTCCAGGTTCAGTCCTACTGTATGGCATCCTTGGCTAGTGTCTTCTACTGTAGCCTTGGGCCAACCAAAGCCTTGTGAGTGGATTTGGTAGATGGAAACTGAAAGAAGTCTGTTGTATATATGCATTAAGTTATCCCACAAATAGTGTGGTTTTTTTCAATCACATGAACTAAAAGTTGGAGGAGGACGGGATAAACTACCTGCATCAACTTGCTATAAAAGCTGGTAGTAATTTTACCTTGTGTTTATTTTTAGTGCTTGAAGAGTGCAGTTCGATTTTAATAGTTATTTTATCAAAGCTATAATGGAAGTGACAAAGGAGCGTATTTGGCATATTTTGCTTTATGAGTTCAATAAAGGCAACAATGCAACGGAAAGTGCGAAGAATATTAATGCAGTATATGGGGCTTGGGCAATAAGTGTAAGCTAGTTTCAACGGTGGTTCCAGAAATTCCGAGCTGGAAACTACAGCTTAGAAGACAAGCTTTGTCCTGGAAGATCTGTAGAGCTCAATGAAGGCATTCTGCAAACCCTGGTGGAACAAAATCCATCGTAACTGTTGAGGAACTAGCAGAGAAGCTTGGATTTGGTCATTTAACCATTCATCAACACCTGCGTGCCATCAGAAAAGTCAGCAAATTGGGTCAATGGGTTCCTCACAAACCTTTCAAGTCTAATTGTATGCAGACAGTGAATGTGTGCTCTTCTTTACTGTCATATCTATCAAATGAACCATTTTTGGACCAAATAGTGACTGGTGATGAGAAATGGGTCTTCTATAAAAATGTCTGGTGCCGAAGATAGTGGGTAGGGAAAGGAGAAACATCAGCACCCCAGGCTAAAGAAGGTCTTCACCTATGTAAGGTGTTGTTATCTGTTTGGTGGGATATGAAAGGTTTAGTCCACTTTGAACTTTTAAGTGCAAATCAAACGATAACAAAAGAGATCTGCTGTGAGTAGCTTGAGCAGCTTAGGTCAGCACTAGAAGAAAAATGACCATCCTTGGTTTCATGACGAAAGGTGTTCTTCCATCAGGATAATGCTCGGCCCCATACAGCAAGGATGACATTCCAAAGGCTGGAGCAGTTTGAATGGGAAACGATGCCCCACCCACCATACTTGCCAGACATTGTCCCATCTAAATATCATTTATCAAAATCATTTGGATGGAAAAAATATGAATGTTGTAGACGAGGCCAGAACACTGGAGGAGTATTTTTTGTCACAGAGAAGTGAATTTTGGAAGAGGGGCCCTGTAAGTCTACTAAATAGATGGAAGAACATTGTAGAAAATGAAAGAGAGTATATTTTAGAGTAAAAAAGAACTTTATCTTAATTTGGAAAAATAAAAGAAATATAAAAAAAAACAGCATTCTTTATAGAATGACCCAATATATCTCTAATAATAAATGCAAATGTCAGTGTGTCACATTTTTTCAACTTTGCTCCTAACATATCATACCATTTTGGTATTAGGCCAACTCTGTGACTAAATTAAAAACATTCCAGGCTGACTTCAGACCCGCAATCCTGATATTTTGGATACCCAAGTTTTCATTACTGTGATTGTTTTTGGCGATTTCTTAATGTGATTTTTTTGCGACAAATTTTTTCATACAATAACAACTTTTATAACTTGGAAATAAATTTAAGGAATAATCAAAATTAATTGCAAAATCCAGCAATTGTTTCCAGTGATTTTTTTTTTTTTTTTTACGTGATTTCTTCTGAAAAATTTTTTTGTACTATAACAATTTTGATAATGTAAAGGCCAAATCCATGAGTAAATAAAAAGCATTCTGGGCCAAAATCCAGAACCACACTCCTGAAATTTTGAATTCCCAAGTTTTCATTACTGTGATTGTTTCCAGCGATTTTTTTTTTACATGATTTTTGTAACTTGGAAATAAATCGGGGAATAATCCAAATTAATTGCAAAATCCAGCAAAAGCCACCCATAAAATAGAAATAATTGTTTGTACGAAAAGTAAGGACCTATGTACATCAAATTGTCTTTAAGTTAAGTGGTGGCAGAAGAATTATCGTTGAACTTTTAAAAGGTAAGCGTGGATATTAATGCAATACTTGAATGCAGTGATCAATTTTGAGTTCATCTGTAGTTTATTGTTGCCTATTGCATAAGGCAGCAGTATGTCTCACAGAAAGAAATCTCCACCAACAGAGGACCAGATTGCAATCAAAAGAGCCAAGGTTGCAACGAAGAAAAGAAAGTTTCATGCAAATGAAAACCCAGATCAAATGACAGCCAGGAGAACCTCCATTGCTGAGAATATTCAAAGACTTAGGGACTCGCAAGCTCCTGAACAAGCTGCATCCAGAAGAGCATAAGATGCTGTTACCAAAAGGAGAGAAAGGGCATCAGAAACACCTGAAAATGCAGCATCCAGAACACCCAATGCTGAGAATATGCAAAGACTTAGAGACTCTCAAACTCCAGACGAAGCAGCATCCAGGAGAGCATCAAATGTTCTTACCAAGAGGAGAGAAAGGGCATCAGAAACACCTGAACAAGCTGAATCGAGGAGAGCTTCCAATGTAGCCAACATGAGAAGAATAAGGGATTCAAAATCACTAGAGCAATCTAACCAGGAGAGCTTCCAATGTTGTACAGTAAAGAAGATCAAGACAGAATGCTGTCCAACTTGACAAACTTGCTTTTCAATATGAAACCAATCAAGGCTACTCTTCCCTACCTATCATGATTGTTTGAGAGCTAAACAAAGAATGCAACTATTGTGGAGCATTGCAGTTCAAGGATAAATCCCAAGGCCTCTGTTGCTCCAATGGAAAGATCTAACTCCAGGACTTTCCAACTCTACCAGAAGCACTCAAGTCATTGTTGGCTGGATCCACCCATGAGTCCCAGGATTTCTTGAAGAAGATTAGAGCTTACAACAATGCATTTGCAATGAGTTCTTTTGGAGCAAATGATGCAACTCTGTCTGGATGGCAAACCACATTCAGAATCCAAGGACAAGTATACCATCGGATTGGTAGTCTGCAAGCCTCTGCCAAATGAATCCCAGAAGTTTCTCCAAATCTTTTTTTGGAATTTGAAACTAAGCACAATTCTTAACTTACAGGAATTTCTTCACCAAACAAATCCATATGTTCAAGAATTCAAATCTGCTCTCTGGAGAGATGGACTGGAGAACTTGAGATTAATCATTAGAGCTGGTAAGACACCTGTTGGAGAGCATGAAAGAAGATCCGATGCACCATCTACTAATGAAGTAGCAGTACTTATTGCAGGTCAGAACTTCGAGATAAGAAACATAGTGACAGAGAAACAAAATGGATCCCAAGGAAAGTTGCTGAAATACACAGGAGTTAATGATGCTCTCCAGTATCCACTTATTTTCTGGAAAGGGTAGGATGGCTATCACTTCCTTCTGAAACAGATTGATCCTGAAACTGGGGAAACTACAGGAAACAGTTTCAGCACAAGACTTCTGTTGCTACAGAATCATGTGAAGAGCCAACAACTTCAGTCACCTACTGAGATACAAGCAGCTCTTCAACCAGTTCTTGGTTGATATGTATGCAAAAATCAAAACAGAGAGGTTGCTCTTTATCACATGCCACCAACAAGAACTTCAAGCAGAAAGCTACATTCTTCCATCATCATTTATAGGAGGTGATAGGTACATGCATGAGAAGACTCAAGATAGAATTACATATGTCAGAAATTTTGGGAAGCCTGACCTCTTCATTACCTTTACCTGCAACCCATTTTGGCATGAAATAACTAACAATTTCAGAGAAGGTCAATCTGTTACTAACAGTCATAACATTTCTCGAGTATTTAAGCTGAAAGTTGACAAACTGTTGAATCTAATTAGGAAAGGACAAGTTTTTGGAGTAGTCAGGGCTCACATGTGCACCATTGAGTGGCAGAAAAGAGGATTGCCTATTGGTTTGGTTCAAGGAGAAAATCAATCCAAATCAAATTGATGCTATCATCAGTGCTGAGCTGTCAAATCTCACTGAAGATCCAAAGACAATATGATTCATGGCCCATATGGTTCTCTCAAGGCTGAATCTCCTTGCATGATTGGCAAAAAACACAGTAAAGACTTTCCAAAGGAGTTTACCAAAGAGACACAGTCTGATCTTGATGGCTATCCAAAATACAAAAGAAGAAAGCCAGAGGATGGAGGGCACACTTTCACTCTGAATAAAATAGGACAAGAAATTGTCACTAACAATCAGTAGGTTCTTTTTTTGCCCACTGCTCAGCAAAGCATTTGGTGCTCACATAAATGTAGAGTACTGCAACAGTATCTAGTCAACTAAATATGTATGTAAATACATTAACAATGGAAGTGACCAAGCACTATTTGGTTTGGAAAATTAAAATGAAGTTCAAAAACTTCAAATTGGCTTATACATCTCTTCCAATGAGGCTGCTTGGAGGATCCTTAGCTTTCCAATTCATGACCAAAGTCCTTCAGTTCAGCACTGTCAGTTCACTTGGAAAATGGACAAAGAGTTTACTTCACAGAAGAAAATGCAAGAGAACTGACTGAAACTCCTTAGAACAATCCTGTACCCTGAAGTTTACAAATACTACATCTACAAGGCTGGAAAATTTCAGAGGAGAAAGCATGGAGAACCTCATCCAACTGAATCTGGAATCAAAATGGGAGATTTACTTGGAAGAGTATATACAGTCCATCCAAGAAATCCTGAATGCTTCTTTCTCAGACTGTTGCTTCATCACATGAGTGGCCCAACATCATTTCAAGACTTGAGAACAATTGATGGAGTTGTCAAAGAGATTTACAGACAAGTATGTATCGAGCTTGGCCTTACGGAAGATGATCATTGGGACATGACTCTGGAAACAATTGCAACAAATTCTCCAAAACAAATCAGAGATCTGTTTGCAGTAGTGATTGCCTCCTGCAAACTATCCAACCCAGTTACTCTTTGGGAAAAATATCAGGAGGCTCTCAATGGGATATTCTTCATCAAATGAGACTTGCTCATCCAGGATTGGAATTGAATCCTCAGATTGCAAATTTGGCTCTCTGTAAAATTGAAGACAAAGTGATGAACTTGACTCAGAGATCTCAGCAATTTTGGTCTGCCAAAGCCAAACAGAGAAACAGGACAAATCAATTTTTAGAGAAACAGGATACAACATAGAAGAACTGCAGCAATGTGTTCAAAACAATGAGCTCCTGTTGAACCAAGACCATCAGCAAGTATATCAGAAAGTCCTTAATGACATCAACAACAACAATGGAGGGATTTTCTTCTTGGATGCACTTGGAGGTACTGGTAAAACTTTTATAATTAACCTTCTTTTATCTGCAGTGAGACTCCAAAGAAAAGCATCTCTAGCAGTAGCATCATCTGGAAATGCTGCTACCCTCTTGCCTGAAGGGTGTATAGCACACAGCACCTTCAAACATCATACATATATATATGTATTCTTTTGTTTGTTTCAACACCTTGCAAATCTCTGAGGTTGTGGGCCCTTGAGACCCAAGCTGTTACAGAACTGGGTCCTTATTCTAGTTGGAGAATAGGTCATTGGTTGGTATAGCTTTCAATTCCAAAGTTGGGAGCTGGACCTTCCAGGATCTTCCATATGTATATCACTACTGAGTCATTCTCCTTTGTTTAGGGGTGCCGGATTGCCTCAAGTTCCACTACCAGTTTGACACTCTGCAGCTGTGATTCCCAACTGTATTTTGCCCCATCGAATCATTTCTAAAATCCTGATGCCCCCTTGTGATATTTAATTTTTGTTATTCAAAATTTGGTTAATGTTTACAATAAAAAAAATAGTGCAATGGACATTAAAAAAATGTGTAGAAAAAGAATATAAAAAAAAATATGTGGAAATCAATGGGGGGTGGACTTCAGAAAATTCACAAGATCCAAGTTTTCCCTCATAACTTTTAGGAAAATGTTTTTTTTTTAAATGAAATTTTATATAAATATCTTTCACCCAGCATATATTACGATTATAAAGAAATTTGTGGGAAAATCTTTTCTGAGGGGTGGGGAGAGGACTTTAGAAAATTCACAAGATCCGAGTTTTTCGCCCATTACTTGGTGACAGTTTATCATGGAAAGCGGGTATAAATCCAAATTTTAAATATTCCACTGAATATTGACGAACTTTTTTTTACTTGCACTACTCATTTTATGTATTTTTGAATCGGCATAACTACAAATTTCTGTGCACCCAACTTTGGATGATCATAACTTTCAGAAAAAAGGATATTTTTTAATGAAATTATCTACGAATATGTGTTATATCATGTAGATTCTGAATATAGACAAGTTTTGGGGAAAGTGTTTTTGGAGGGGTTGGGATGGGGGTATTTTGGAAATTTCACCAAAGTCCACTTCAATTCATCTTAACTTTCAAGAAAATGGATATATTTTAATGAAATTCTCTACAAGTATACCTTGGACTATGTAGATTCTGAGGACATAGGAATTTTTGGGGAAAAACAATTGGGGCTATTTTTGAGAACTGTTCCCCACTCGCGGGTGTTTCTGAACAAGTTGTCCATATTTGTTTTATTCTCTCCGTTTTGTGTGTTTTCGCATCCGTAGATTTCTACCACACACACACACACACACACACACACACACACACACACATACACACACATTTTAATTCTTTTTTTAATTTGCTCAATTGGTTTACTTCCTTTATAAATTCCGTTTTGGATTCTATTCTTGTTTTAATAGTTAGTTTATTCACGCAACTCTATATCTTTTTACTAATGTATTTTAAAACTTTCTACAACTTACATATTCAGCTTTGAAATCTTTAATTGTTATGTTATGTTATGAAAATCACCACTACCACCACCCTCCTCTCTTTTGGAAAATAATTTTAAAAAATTGTTATGAATTTTTTTTAAAGGGAAAATAATTAAAATGTTGAATATGATGTGATCAGTTTTGCATTGATTTAATTTTGAAACAAGAAAAATGTATATTTTTACACATTTTGATCATTGTAACTAACAATTATTATGAGGGTGTCTGCAATTCTTGAAATAATTTGGTTCCATGTTGCTATTATTTTAGTGTCTTCTCTGTTTATCCACTTAACTCAAACTCTTTTGCTTTATAATTTATCAGATTGATACTTTCATTATATATTCATAAATTAAATGTATTCTTGCATATGTGATCAATTGTTGCATAGTACTGATATTCAATACATGAATATGTAATTTGAATATAAAAGTAGCTTCTTAAGTTTTATTTTGTAATCGAATATAAATATGGTAAAAATATAAAAATCTGACCCATTAGACAATTCTTTTCAATATTGTTTTAGTTTGATAAGTTCTTATTTATCAAAACTAAAACTTTTTCAAATAATTCTACTTGTACTAAATATGTAGGAAATTTCTAGATATCACTTATCTTACTACTGAGTAAAACTGATATTATTTAACTTTGCTTATTTAACTAAGCTAGTGCTGAATATATTATTAAATCATAGGTTTCTGATAAAATGCTTAAAAGTTCCTCATCATCACCACTACCACCACCCTCCTCTCTTATTATTGTCAACATAGTTATTATCATTAATTTTATTACTGTTATAAAATGTTCTCTTTAATATTTGTTTTAGTTTGTTAAAAATAATAATTCTTTTGTAGATGTAAACACTACTTTTGTGAGAAATGTGCATTAACACGTTACAAGAAATCCCAACGTTGTTTTGTATGCAATGAACAGACAAATGGTGTGTTTAATCCTGCAAAAGGTATGAATCTTGCAAATTTTGCTTGTTTTTTTCAGTTTCAGAGGGTTTAAAGTGATTAAAATAGAATGAATGGTAAATTTCATCATAAAAAAATGAAGCTGCTCCGTTTTGGGATTGTTTTCTCTCATTTTTCCTTTCCTTTTTACTAGTTTCAGGCATTGGACTATAGATATGCTGGGTCACCACATTATAAAGTATAGTACTAAACATATAATCAAACAAGAGCACTCAGAGAGCACAAACCTCCACTAAGGCAACACCGACGTCCTCTCAATGATTAGCACTGATGATTTTTAAAATGAGAATATCTGAAATAAACTCGACCGTTCTCACAAATGAGAATACTAAAAATGAACCCGACCGCTCTCAAAAATGAAGTAAAAAAAATGGAAAAATAATCCAGAATCCTTGTCCAATACCTGATCAATCCTAATGATAGTTGTAGAATGTGAAGGTGGCTGTAGAAAATTTAGTAACAGTAATAAATAGTTTATCCTTATCTAATACAAGCCAAAGTTAACAAATTCACCATTCAAAAGAGTTTCAAAGGTAGAGGTAATAATAATAAGTTCTACACCGGAATTTTTAAATGCGCAGCATGAGACCTTTTAGTTTTCTCTTAAATTGTGGCCTTCCTTTAGTATTCCTGTTGTTTTAGATCGATGTATAGATGTATGTATATAATGTAAATATACTGTAAAGTGTTAATATGTATATATAATATATATATTATAAAAATGTTAGTGTTATTTAATTTCTGAACAGTTTTGCTGCCATTTGTTTATGCAGTTTGATTTCTTTGTCCATCAGTTTCTACTAAGGATAGAGACACGAATAAAATTAATAATAGAGAAATGAAAATAAAACTTTGGAAACAGCCTAAAGGGGGATAACTAAAAAAGACTTGAAAGTGAACGTAAGATCGTAATCATGTAAAGTAAATATAACAAATAATCCAGAATCCTTGTCCAGTACTGGATGGATTCCAAAATCTAATCAGTTTGTGCCAGCCACAAGGCCAAACATCCCTGAAAGTTTTATCTGAATCCATCCAGCAGTTCTTGAGACATCTTGTTCATGGACAAGCAGACGAACAAACACAGCTGAAAACAATACCTCTGCCTTTGCTGAGGCAGAGATAATAACATCTGTCTAAATTTATTATACTTTATTTTTGCATTACATTAATATTTTTTTTATTACAATTAATGTATGAGAATAGTTATGGTAAGGCACTAGTTGGCTGATGTAGAGATGGTGATGATTTGCTTGAGCTAGACATTTAAAAGTGAGAAAATAATTAGGGATTTTTTCAGTATCTGTGTGCCAGTCAGGAGTTTATGTAAAGAAAAGAAACTAATTGTAGTAGACAGTTAAAATTTCAGTCTATTTAGTCTCTGCATCAACACCATCAGTGTGAATGAGTGTAGGAGCTGAGAAGGGTTTTAAACATGGCAGTCACTTAGGACAATGGCTTCAGAGATGAAGGGAGAGAGATATTTGTACTTGATACCAGAAGAGATAAGGCCAAAGAGTTGTTGTTGGTTGGAAGAATTCAGAATGTGGTAGGTGCAGCAGATTTATTTAGAGGTGTGAGGAGGGAAGGAAACTTAGAACTCGTTTCTGATGTCCAGTTGAGAAAAGAATCTACATATTACGTGCAGACATCACATGATATGTAGATTAATCTCTCAGCTGTTGTAGTTTGAATAGAGAACATAACCTAGATAGCAGAAATTGGCTATAGATAAAAAGGGTGAGAGATTTGATTTACAGAAATTGTGTGTTAGTTGAAGGTGATATATGGAATTCACAAATGTTCAAGAAAATGAGTTAGAATTGATCAACATTTTAATTTTTTGCCATGTATCTCTTACTTAATTTGGTTTGGATTGTGTAAGTGAGGAGAGAGGTTCTGACCTTGTAACAACTGTCTGCAAAGTTTGCACAGAACCACATATACAGATTTCATCACATTTTTCCACCACTTTCCAGGAAAATTTGCTTAATTATTTCAACCCTACATCAGTCACCTAGTAACCTAACTTTAATAATAATTAACTTTCTGTAACATCTACCAATTCTATTGTCTCTCTTCCTAAAAGCAATAGCAGAAATTAAATATAAACAACCAGAAAAATCAATGACATAGACATATGACATGCATAAAAGATAAAATTATTATGAGTTCTATTCAATATTTCTACAACATTCACAGTACTTTCAGATCACTTAGTAAAGAAGCAAAACAACACATTAACATACTTAGAATACTCACAGAAATTGCATTTGACCAAAAGAAATAACAGTAAAGTACAAACAATACATAAGATTCATCATGAATTATGTGAGTTCTGCCCAATCTCTTCATCACAAATCTTTAATTGCATCTTGCCATGCTGCACACAGACCACTTGCAAAACATACTAAAAAGCAAGGACTACCTGTACAACCACCCCTAGACATATCTACAACAATCCAGAATACCACTACAACATTTAAAAAAAAAACCATATCTCCCAGTCAGTCCAGACAAGCATTAAAAACACATACAAAAATATCTTGCAGCATCAACAGATTCTATGAACCCCAAACATTGTACTGGGATATACATTACCAGTGATAAATGCAAAGAAACAGCAACCATCATGCTGTAGTTGCAAAACCTATTTGAATTATAGCCTATTTGAATTATAGCCTATCTTCTTGGGAAAGGGGAAAAAACATACTTCTAAAAAGATGGGATGGTTATGACTGGAATACCTTTCATCATATACTTCCAAATGAGAGTTGGCCTGGGACTAACCAGTAGGCATAATGGTATAGACTGAGTAGTGGGAAGTGTACAGTATACTCAGGCTGTCACTCCAAACCACATATGTTTAAGAACTGCTTTGAAGTGCATGATATGGTTCTCAGAAAGTGGCAACAGCACTGGCGAGGTCCATTTTGACATGGTTTTTACAGCAGGATATCCTTCTTAATGTCAACCACTCTACAGAGTATACTGGGTGTTTTTTATGTGGTACCCACACTAGTAAAGTCTGCTTTGGCATGATTTTTATGGCTGGATGCCCTTCCAGATGCCAACCACTTTACAGACTGAATTGGGTGCTTTTTGCATGGCACTAGCACCAGTGAAGTCACCAAGTAATTTGCAAAGACAAAGATTCTTTGAAAGGGGGTGGTATTGAGAGAGGTGGCTCTGTGCCAGGTGTTAAGAGGATAGAATATGACAGAGGTATGGAAACAGGTGTCTTGCTCTAGAGGAGATACATGGTTACCCCAGTTAGAAGGAGAGAGTGAGAGAAAGAGAAAGCAAGAGAGATGGTGGTGATGTGTCAGGGTATACTCTCCAGGTAGGAGGATATGAATAATCAAAGGGATGGTAGAGGATTGCCCTGAGTGCATGAGTAGGGAGTTCACATGACTGTAGAAAGGACAGGGGTGCAGTGACTGTGAAACCTGGGTATAAAGGAGGGGACGACAAGATAGCAATGATACTGTTGGCAGGGCATGGAGGACAGGATTGGGCTGCAAGAGTGGGGAGGGAGAGATTAGCATAATGCATGAAAAAGAGATGTGAGGAAGAGGAGAAGTGGAGATTTAGTAGGATGTGTGAAAAATTTAATGTTACATGTCAATGGAATGCACAATGCTTCTAGAACTCAGTTTTGTTGAGGTGAGCAGGTCTTCTCAAGAACCTCATATCACCAGATATCTTGGTTCATTATCATCTCCTCCACAAGACCCAACATCTTGAAATCTGCTCTCACTACTTCATCCTATGTTTTCCTGGGTACCCTCTTTCCACAGGTGCCATCCACTTTCAGTGATCGACACTTCTTTATACAACTGTCTTCATTCATACACATCACATGTTCAAACCAACTTAGTCTTCCCTCTTGCATACTGCATCTAATTCTTATTATGCCCAACTCTTCTCTCAGCACATTTATACTTTGTGGTACATACACATTGATGTTGCACATCAAGTAGTGTATAATACCTTAATTCCTCTCTAGTCTGTGCATGTCTTCTGCATTCAGGGTCCAGGTCACACTACCATGGAGTATAGCTGTTTGTACACAAGCATTGTACAATCTGCCTCTCAGTTGGAAATAATCCTTTTGTTGCCAACAGAGATAGTAATTCTCTGAACTTCCTCCATCCTATTTTTATTCTATGAACAATACTTTCAGAACATCCTCCACTACTATTAATTTGGTTACCTAGGTAACAGAAACTATCTACTAACTCGAGGCAACCTCCTGAACGTTTGAGAGAGTCTAATTCCCATGTGTCTTTAGTGTTTATTGTTCTTGCACATCTGCCACATACAAAGATGACTTTTTGTATTAACCTACCTGTGATTCCACTGCATCTCCTGTATCCATAGCTTGCACTAGGTGCAACAAATGGAATTTCTTCCAGCACCTTTCCTACATAGTAATCAAGGCCATTTCCCTGATGGAAAGAGACTCTTATCTGCTTTCTTGCTAACAACAACTTTGGTCTTCACTAGATTAACTTCAAGGCTCTTTGGTTCCAGGTTTTGCTTTCACACCTGGAATTTCTTTTCCGATTCTGCTATAGAATCTGCTGTAAGAGTGAAGTCATCAGTATATAGTAGTTCCCACAGACAGCCAGTTTTTAAATTCCTCTGTTATGGCCTGGAAGACTATGAATAAGAGGGGACTGAGAACTGAGCCCCTGAGAACTGTATACCCGCATACACACCCCTACACACACATGCACTCAACAATCTCGCACCCATACACACGCACAGAAAAAAGATTATAGGGCTAAGCAAAATACAGAAGAAAGTGTGAGAAAGCTATAAGGTTAAAACATATAAGGTTCCATATATGTGCACACTTGTGAATGTGTGCAGATATGTGCATATATAGATGTATGTGCATGCATGTGAAACTATGCACATAAAGACACGTTTTAACCTTATAGCTTTTTCACACTTTCTTCTGTATTTTGCTTTAGCCCTATAATTTTTTTTGCATGCGTGTGTATGGGTGCGAGGTTTTTGAGTGTGTATGTGTAGGGGTGTGTATGCGGGTATATATATGTATATATACATATACGGATTGGTGCGCTTACACGAACACTATAGACTTTTTTACTCCCTTACTTATACCCCCTCCCCTTACTTAGGGGTCTATAGCTCTTTTGTCTTAATAACAGTCAACCACACAGTAATTTCCCTTTGTTAAACCGTCATTTTTCACAGGAATTTTCAATGGTCGGATAACTGAAGAGATGTTCATGTGGGTTCCCACCCCGGCTTCCGAAACTTGAAGTTTTATCATGGCTACCGAATAAGTGTCACATCTTTTTGCAGATAAATTCCTCTATTTACATAATATCGAGGTCTCTTTCTTTCTTTGTTGTCCTTTCTATTCGCATAGTTTTGGTCAACCTAGGGTCATAGTAGAGGACATTTGCCCAAGGTGCCACACAGTGGGACTAAACCTGGAGCCATGTGGTTGCGAAGCAAACTATCACACAGTTATGCCTATGTTGACATAGTCATTCTTATACATGCTGTTTATGCATAGAGTTGTAATTACACAGACATAAATTTTCTTATTTTGATTAAGCCCCATACAAAATGGAAAGTTTATTTTTGAGGAATTGCTTAAGAATATTATCTTCTTTGTAATTTCATTTAGTATGTTTTTTGTAAGCACACTTCTTTGCAATCTCTTCTGGAATTAAAAAGAAATTCTTGGCATTTTGAGATGTGATGATTTTAGAAGAATCTTTCAGAAGTAATCCCTTGACAGTTCAGTAGTAGTTCATAAGGGCATGACATAGGAAACACGCACACAAACGTTTGCATATTTACATATCTGTATACATAAACATGTATTTATAAAATTTTATATTGTTTTTTTTTTCAGAATTGATTTCTAAACTGAATAAACAGAAAAAAATTGAAAGTTCAGAAGAAAGTGATGAGGAACTCACTGAAGAAAAGGAATAGCAAAAAAATTGAAATAAAATATATATTTGTGAATGTATGAGTTTATATATTCCTCTATATAGCTAGATAACTAGGTCAATTGATTGGTAGAATTGTTAGAACATTAAAGGGATTGCAGTAATTGTTTTTGCTCTTTGCATTTTAAGTTCAAATCCTGCAGTGGCCAAATTTATTTTCTACCCTTTTGTATAGAGGTGTCAATATATAAACTATTAAGCAAGTAACGGATTGATTCTTCTTTCAAAATCAGCTACACTGTACTGTTAAAGTGTCATGAGAGATATATCACTCATTGTTTCCCTGGTTAGAAATCTCTTTGACATACCACAAAAATTGCCCAAATAAACCAGATACCAGACATGGGAAAACCCATGTACTTGTAAAGCATGAAATTAGATAAATATGTCCATAGAAATTGAATCGCAAAGTTCTGTTACTTCTAAGAAAGAGAGAAATGAATGTGACTGTAGGATAAGCTTGTTGTCTGTCTTGTGTTTGTCAACTCAGTTTAAAACATAATGACTTTCTCATTGCAGTCATATGCCTGTAACAGATTTGACAACATTTCTAACATGGGCCTGTAGATGCCCTAGTTTTGTTTTATAGTTTTTTGGAAAATGTATGCATGTGAGCATCCTAAGCTGGTCTCCAGATATGTAATCTTTCATGGATGATAAGTTTGGCTTTTGAAAATGTAAAGTAGCCATAGACTATGCAAGCAAGATTATCTTTGGAACTTTTACCATGAAATACTTCAACTTCTTGTAGTTTTCAGGCATTATGCTTTAGTATTATCTCAAACTCCTCAGTTATCAATTGTCATTTATTTCTGTTCACTGCAAGATATTCCCAATGCGCTTGCTATTGTTCAAAGATTTATTTTTTGTGATGTCATGAAACTTTTTTTTTTGTACTGGAAAGAACTAATTTTTTTATAAAGTAATCATTTCAAAAGTTTTACATTTGGTACCTGATAAGAACTTCCATACTGATGACCTTACCTTTTCTAGAACTTTTTATCGGGTGTAAAACATTTCTAATTAATCATTCACACAACAGCATGTAAATAATGTTCTCAACCCATTAAGTCCCAGAGTACTTAAATTTCTGAATATTACTTTAAAATTTTTACAGATGATTGAAAATAGGTTAAAATGAAAAAAAATAATTATTAAAACTCCTTTACTTCAAGTAGAAATGGAAATACTTGGTTTCCTATAAATAGAATACTGAGACAATGTGATATAGCTTGTTTAATGTTTTCATTTAGTGTCCTATTTATAGGACAGTGGGTCTTAATGGGTTATGGTCAACTTTTACTCACTCACAGCCAATTTGATGCTTTACCACTAATTCTGTCTTAGCTCTGTCTTAATTCGGTGTTTTGCACTATGATGAACCAATGGTAAGCTACATTTTGACATAAAATAATCAAAATTTGTTTTAATAGAGAAACAGTTATAAAAAATGTAGGGCCAAAATGGGAGAGTAATGCCTGATATTGACTCATAATTTCTTAGTTATTTGAAAGAAAAACTATACCTTAATTATAGCCTTTTAAAAGAACTCAATAAGTAGAATCTTTTGGTGAAAACCTCTTTAAAAGATATTTGGTAGAAAAAAGTTATGCAGCTTTAAGTAGCTAAAAAATTGGTAACAAAGAACTCAATGGAAAGATTCTGGTAGAAAAAATGTTATGCAGCTTTAAGTGATGGAAAAAGTTATAATTTGCCGTTTCCAACTTTTACTCACTTGCAGTCAATTTAATGCTTTACCACTAATTCAGTTTTAGCTCAATCTTAATTTAATTTTTGTGCTATGATGGACCAGTGACAAGCTACATTTTGACATAAAATAGTCGAAATTTGATTCAGTAGAAAAGAAGTTATGACAAAAAATATAGGGTCAAAAATGGGAGAGTAATGCCTAATATTTACTTTGATTCATAATTTCTCAGTTATTTAAAAGAAAAACTATACTTTAATTATGACTATTTAAAAGAACTCAACAAATAGAATCTTTTGGTGAAGACCTTGTTAAAAGATATTAGATAGAAAAAAGTTATGCAGCTTTAAGTAGCCCAAAAAAGTAATGGCTAAAATTGAGTTTCACTCAAAATATCTCAGGTATTTCAAAAGCAAACTATCCCTTAATTATACCCTTTTAAAACAACTTAATGAGTAGAATCTTTTGGTGAAAATCTCTTTTGAAGATATTTGATAGAAAAACAGTTATGCTGCTTTAAGTGATAAAAAAAAAAGTGATAATTTGATTTTCATTTGGTTTGTTTACACCTACATTTGGGGTGTGACTGCTGCAACAATTGACTACTAGTGCTACAAAAATGCCAGGGATTTGAATGGGTTAATGGACTCTGCATAACTGGACATTCCCCAGACTGTTTTTCTGACAAAGATGGGCCCCTTGCGCCTGAAATATAAAGGTTTTATTGAATTTACTGCACTTTTAGAAGCTATCTTCTCTCCTTTGCCGTTCTCCAATATCATAGTGTTCAAACAAACTACAATGCTCTTATTGCTCTAAAACATATTTTTTCATTTTCTTAGCATTATTATTGGCTACTTTTTTCTTTATTGTTACAAACAAAAAATTCTATTTAGATAGTTTCTTGTTCATATGATATAAATTTGAACATCACTCTCTGATTTTGCAAGAAGAAGACAAAAAAATAATTCTTTGTGATTACGTGATTGTTTAAAGTGTAGGTGGTATGATTGTGCCACACCTTTTAGTGTGTGGGTGAACTATAAATACTACTATTGAACACATGGCGAGTTTAGTCTTGTACTGGGAGCTGAGTGACGGCAGCTGATATGCAACGTTGACATGTGAAATGGTTGGTTTAGAGTCTCCTGGAAGTCAATGTGAGTGGTTTATGTGAATAATTGATCCAAGGTTGATGCAAGGTGGTCGAGGTCCAGCAATTCATGTTGAACAGTTAACACAGTAATTGGTGTCAGAAGTGGGATATGTATGGCGAGGGTGAATGCCAATGGTTAATGTGAACAGTGGCGTCTTTGCTGTGAGGAGAATGGTTAGAAGTCAGTTTGATGTGACGGTGAATATGAGTTGGTTAATGTGAATAGTGGTGTCTCTGTAAGGTGGAAGATTTTGAAATTGCTGCAAGTTTAGTCAGTGTGAGCTTGGTATTGTAAAGAATGCAGAATGGTTACTGGACTAACGTAAATTCAGAAGTAACAACAGAGTCCAGTCGATGAAAAGATAATGAATCATTAGACTGGTGAATAAAAAGAAGAGGTCATCAAAAGAAGTCTAAACATTTCAGGGGTAAATGAAAGAACTCTCTAAAAAACTGTCTATTTATTCCTTAAATGTTTATTTGCCTCTTAAGGTTTTTTTTTATTTTGTTTATACTCCACGGTTTTGTTTGTTGTTAACTCTTCTGACTGCTGTAACTACCACTTCTTCCACTCTAAGCAAGTTTGCTTGCTGAATTTGCCTGCAGTTTTCTGAGCTACCATCACAGACTGTTGGAGCCTGCTGGTGGTATTGAGAGGCTGTGAGAGGCATAACAACTGGTGTCAGAAGTGGGATATATTTATTGCTGCACTTAACTAATTATTCATTATGGAGCTGGAAGGAGTGTGCAGAAGGAAGAGGTTTCTCTGACTGCAATCATGGAAGCATTACAAAGCCAAAATGATAAACTGAGTTGAAGAAAGAGCAGAAAGTGCAGCACATGCATCTTCAGGGACAGCTGGACACACTTGTGAAAAGAATGGTAGAAGAACAACAACAGTTACATGGAAAAGTACATGAAGAATTAGAGCAGTACAGATGTGAAGTGGCTGATGATATTACAAGATGCAAAGAACAGTTAAGCAAACAGCTGAAAATGTTTAATGAGAGAATGAAGGCTGTAGAACAGTTTTATGTTACTGAGCCTCAAGTTGATGTGCAGAAAATGCATGGAAATGGTGGAGGACATATGCTAAATTTTGAGAATGAGTTGAGAATTTTGAAAAATGAGTTGAAATGGTACTCTGGGCTTGAGTGAAGTATACAGGGTATGATTTCAAACCCATGTATAGGCTAGAGGAGAATCACTACAACAGCTTGCCCAGGAACTTTTGGCTCTTCTTCTGAAAGAGCAGTTTATTGTTGCTTTGGGCAGTGCAGAGTTCAAAGTTCAAGTGAAACAAGCACAGCCGAATACTATGCAAGAGGCATTGGCTAGAGTTCTGGAATTTTAGTCATGTAAAGTCTAATACAGGAAGATTCAAAGTGGACTACAGTTCTGGATTCAAAGCAAGGAAGGAGCAAGTATGTGAAACAGGAAGAGTTAATGAAAGTTATTGGTTTTGTGAGAAAGTTGGACATAAAAGAGAAAGCTGTTTGAAGAAGAAAGAACAAGAGATTGTTTGAAATAAATTGTTGGCACTGTTGGAAGCCAGGACACAATGCAAGATTGTTACAGCTTGAAGAGAGAACAAAGGCAGAACGATAGTAAAAAGTTCACACTTAAGAGAAAGTGCTGGATATGTGGTGAAAAGGGACATCTCAGTTTTGACTGCCTTACACGAAAGAAGGTAACGGAAGACAAAGGAGAGTTAGAAAACTAGAAGGGGCTGGTGTTAAGATGTAACTGCCAGCCGAATATTCCAAAGAAGCCCCAACCCCGAGAAGATGTAAAAGGACTGTAAGTGACAACATACAAGTGGATAGTAGAATTGATGGCCAGAAATGTTGCCGTGTGATTGATTTGACCTCAGAGCAAACTTTTGTGAGGCCTGAGATGTTACAGCAACTGAGTCATCATGGCAGTTGTGTGGTGTTACTGGGCACTGTACTGAACTGAGAGGATCGGTTGATGTCCTGATTGAAGTTGCAGGACAAAATGTTGTGCTTCCAGTCTATGTAGTGGAGATGGAGTATCCTTGTCGCTTAAGTCTGGACTATTTGCTATCTGTGGATTGTCCGATGGACTTCTGCTCCATGAAGTTTTGGGTGAAAGGAAGATTAGTTCTTTGTCAAGGTGGTAAAGCAGACTATTGCTGGTGGTGAAGTGAAAGCGTTATGGATGACAGTGATCCCACCAAAATCGGAACCACTGCTCCATTGTTGTGTGAAGCGCCATGCTGACACAGGAGATCATTACCCAGTTTAGCAACTGGCTCGAAGGATGGTGCCTGCGCAGTGTAAAGAAATGGAATGTTCTGAAAGAGAAGTCAATACAGAAAGATGTCTGCAAGATAAAAGATGTGTTGAGTCAGAATTGCAACATGTTTGTCAAAACTTTATAGAGATGACCAAATCTTACCATGAAGTCAAAGAAAAGTATACACAGCAGTTGCAGGAATGTGATAGGAAAAAACCTGAACCGGAAAATAGATCTTTTAATGAAATAAAATGAGTAACTGGAAGAGCAAGTGTTCTACTGAACAGTAATAACAGCCATTAAATAAATGTTAGCTGATCTGGAAAGTCAACAAACTAAAGGTGAACATGTTTCAAAAAGTGAAAAAAAAATAATAAAAAGACCAGAGAAATTAATTACATAAAGGCAAATATCTTACAGAAAATATAGAGACCGAGAAAATTAATGAAGTAAAGGCAAATATCTTTCAAAAAAAAAAAAGAAATCAATAGGATGAGATAGAGTGCATAAAAGGATTGTTGTATAAAAGATGCAAATTTGAACATTGCTCTCTGGTTTTGCAAGCGAAAATGAAAAAGACAATTCTTTGTGGTCACGAGACTGCTTAAAGCATAGGTGGTATGATTTTGATGCACTTTTTACTGTGGGCAAACTATAAATACTACTATTGAACACGTGGTGAGTTTAGTTATGCAGCTTTAAGTAGCTATAAGATTGACTTTAACTCAAAATATCTCAGCTTTTTGAAAAGCAAACTATACTTTATTTGTGTTCAAATGAAAGATCTCCACCGGATGTATCTTTTCTTTTTACCCCCATAAAAATATATTAAAGAGAAAAAAGTTATGCAGCTTTCAATAATTGCCAGTTGTAAATATATGCCTTGTAATTACAAAGATACTTAAAAGACAACTTGTCAATACAAGGCAAACAGAAAATCCAGCCTATAATTGTTTTTTTTTTTTTATTTGACCTTCTCTCCTAATTCATTTGATTCCTCATTGCTCACAGTTAGTGCTTTATATTTTTTTATTATTGCTCTCTTTTTTAAAAAAATTATTTCTAAGAATTTCTAACAAAAATGAATAGGCATCAATTGATCAATAGGAAATGAAATAAAATGAAAAAGTAAGCTAAATTTATTATTAGAATAAGAATTATTAATTTTTCTGCATGACTTGTCAAAAAAAGTGGACTACAATGAAAAATGTGAGCAAGCGATAACAATATTCTTAAGTATTTAATAAACCTGAAAAAATACAGGACAAGAAGTAAGCCCAAAATAAAATAAAATAAAATAAAAGAAATATTGCAGCTGAAATAAAATTTGAATGGGTTACCAATTAAATAAAATATTCAAATAAGTCAAGCCATTCAGTAAGGGTCAACCATCTTTTACCCAAATTATTTCACTATTGCTGAGCTTGACTAAATAAATTTTAAATTAATATATGAAAATAAAGTGATAACTGCCATAATATTTTGTTACATTAGTAGTTAAAACTTTTTTACTTATTAAAATGTTTTACAAATGTAAAGTAAGTAAATAAATTAAATATTTGACTATTTCTTTTATTCTTTTATTCGTTTCAGTCATTTTGACTGTGGCCATGCTGGAGCACTACCTTTAGTCGAGCAAATCGACCCCAGGACTTATTCTTTGTAAGCCTAGTACTTATTCTATCGGTCTCTTATGCCAAACCGCTAAGTTATGGGGGCGTAAACACATCAAAATTGATATCAAGCAATGTTGGGGACACTTAAATAAGAATGTCTGCGCATATGTGGATACGTGTGTGTGTGTGTATATGTATGTATGTATGTATGTGTGTCTGTGTGCGTGTGTATGTGCATGTCTGTGTGTAAATATATATATATATATTAGAAAGAATACGAGATAAACTCCTATTTTCTATTAGATTGAAGGTTGCACTTAGAAATTCAGACTTGAGACAAAAAATAAATATATAAGTGAAAGTAACACCAGATAATTCAGTCCTCAAAAAATAGTCCAACACGATTTCATCAAAACTCACCAGAAGCACATACTTATTTATTACATAGAATATATTAAAATACATAGATATATTAAAAATATACAAATATATAAATACATTAAAAATATATAGGGTAATTGATACATTTAAAAATATTCAGATGTGAACATTGATACATAAATATATTAAAATATATCGAAGATGTATAAATATATATATATAAAAGTGGTCCGATTCACAGAATAAAAATGAAATTAATGAAATGTATTATTCTAAATGTATTATATATGTATGTATATATATATATACATGCATCCATACATGCATGCATACATATATACATACAAATCTACGTATATATGATATTTATTCCATTATCTTTAGTTCTACTAAATATACTTTCTTTCGGCAATGGCTCTTCGGGAGACATATACACACAGATGCAGGTAATTGAAAATATATGCATCAGATAGGGCTGGATAAACCTGTGGGTCTGCCCTATGGTTGGTAAGTATCAGATAGGATATTCCCGTTGTGTACTCAGAGAAAACCAACCCTATGAGTATTTAGCACCTAGGGGCTGGTCCAAAGCATGCGTTACGTTGAATTGTACGTTGTTGGTTTACTCTAGGGTGTCTGACAAGTTGTAAATCCCCTTGGTATATTATAATTAAATGAATAATAACATACAATGGATAATTGTCAACTCATTACAACAGTTTCTTACGCATCTTTTAAATAGAAGAATGAGAATATTACTCCATTGCAAAAACCGTAATCATCAGATGTAAAGTAATTTTACAAATAAAAGAATATCCCAAGAATACAGCAGGGACGTGGTTGAAGTCTGTCGAAGCAAACTGCGAAATGAGAGAGTGACCAACAAAGTTGGTTGTTGGAGTTAAGTATGTAGCTTGTGAAAGGGTGTAAAATGATATCCAAAGTCGGCGACCCAGGTTAGAATGTTCGGCAACAGAGTTTCGTTCATGTTGGAAAGCAGCACTGGAGAAGATACTCAATAGTGTGTGTGTGTGTAGCGCTTACCTTTACACATGTTTCGTCAGAGCTTTATAGATGCGAAGCCTGTAATATTTGGTCTTGTCAGAGCTTTATGGATGCGAAGCTCGTAATGTTTGTTGCCCATTCAACATGACTGTGCTGTACGGAACTATGTTACTACCATTTTTTTTTAACCCCAGGAGGACATCTTCAGCTGGTTAACGACACAACCTGTATCCGATATATTGCGAGTAGGGGAGCGAACTCTGCTATCTAGCGGTGACAAGACCAGTCTGGTTTCAGGGTATTTCCCTTCATCAGTACACGACACTTGTCTGCTAGACGTAGAAGCTGTTCGTCTTTGCCCGCAATATGTAGAATAACAAGCGATTTTACATCAGGCAAAGTAGCAAGTTCTAAAACTTCTATAAGTGATGTAAGTAGTAACAATATTGAAAAGTAATGTCTGTTGTCACTTCGACATGGCTGTTTTGTGTCCGATATATATATATATATATATATATATATATATATATATATATACATATATATAAATATATATATATGTATATGTGTATATAAGATATATATTATATATATAGGTATATACATATATATGATATATAAATAGATATATATATATATATGTATATATATTATATAATATATATAGGAATATACATATATATATATGTATATATATATACATATGTATATATATATATACATATATGTATATATATATATACATATATATATATTATATATATACATATATATATGTATATACATATATTTATATACATATATCTATCTATCTATCTATCTATCTATCTATCTATCTATCTATACATGCATACATACATTTCTGTATGCCAGAAGGTTTGCAAATCTAACGGAGGCCTCAAAAGACATTTTAAGATCAGAAAGATCAGAACTTATCTGCAGCTCTTGGTAGTCCAAGTCGGATATGCAATCTATGTGTGTGTCTTTTCAAAACATTGTCTAGTTTAAAAAGCCTCATCAAATGTCATGATGGGTCTAAGGTGTAGGTACAGGAGGTAGTCAAACTCTGCACGAAGAGTAGACAACCACCATATATATATCAATTAGAAAATGGAGGATAATATGCTGAACCCAACGACTTGCAGACAGTGTATCCCGTTGAATTCATTAACTTAATTCGTAACTAAAGTGACAAAAAACCACAAAGTACAAGTGTTTATGACAAACCATGTTATATTGACAACCGGGTTTACAAATAAAAGTACATAAGGAATTAGCGAATAAACATAAACTTAATCTTACAGCTGTTTCGACCTAGCTTTGGCATGCCCCATTCTATCCGAATAGTTCCTGCCGGAGTAATTATCGGATGACATGCTGAAATGGGGGTACATGCGTGGACAGCAGTAAATTATGTGGTTATTCAGCGTAGTTCATCGCAGTCGGTTGCATAGATTTCGTAGATTAAGACGCGTGTTGTCTGTTGAAAATGGGACTGCGGAATCTTGATACGGGACTGCGATTTTTACGTTTCTTTACTGGTTCACGTATCGTATCTTGGTAAGGATCGTGCATTTCAAGCTGAAAAGGGCGCATATTGGTTTTTAAAGGCACAATTTAACTGTTGAAAGACTTCGGATTCTCCGGAAATGTTATAGAAATATTTTGCTGATATATTTACTTCAAACTTTGGTTTGGTGTCGTTCGACCTTCTCTAGTCATAGGCAGGAATGCAACATTTGGTAATTTCTTAAGGCAGTAATTCTTTCAAGTCGAATGTAACGATTTTTGCGTAATTGGTTCAAAAGGTGTACACTTCTTGTAAGTGAGGGTAGAAGGCTGCTATTTTCAGTCGGTAAGTCACCATTTATAACAGTTATGTTTAACGATTATGCTTGCAAGTCGGTGTCATCAATTATGATGACTATGTGTAACGGGCAAATTGCATAGCAGAAATGATTGAGTGAAGAGGAATATTAATTGTTTATTAAGATGGCCATTTATTAATATGATTATTATGTCGTTACAATATTGAAAATATAACTTTTTATAGTTGTTTGTGTACACATAAGTTCTTTGCAGATCTCCAGTCCATTTGCTGATAGTTTCATCTCTGTGACTACGTGAGAAAGAAATAGTAATAAAGTCAAGTAGAGAAGGTGATAAATCTATTTTCGCGCGTTGACTGAAAAAGTTGCTCTTTGGTCAGAGACGGATCGACCCAAAGAGAGAAAGAAAGCGATTTGCTTTTCGTATTTATATTCTTCATAATTGAATTAGGTCAAGCGAAAACAAGGAATTTTTCTTCTCTAGTCAGCTTTGACCGATGAATGCCTCGAAAAAAATCAAGAGGTCAGTTTATTCTCATAAATTTCTTGGTGCAACAGGCTAAAACAATAGGCTGTTGACTTGTAGAAATATATGGGTTTGATTTCGAATCCTTCCCCAGAAAGTTGGTTGCTGTTCGTTACACACACACACACACACACACACACACACACACACACACACACGTGTGTGTATGAGTGTGTGTTTGTGTTTATGCGTGCGCGCGTGTATGTAGCTGTATTCTTCGTACTGTATGTAATCTTATTCATGCATATTTTTTAGTTTACAATTATAACCTTCGCTAGCACATGTAACACAGTATATAGTTACGTTTATTCTTATTTTCTGTCTCAACTGAATATCCACTAAGGCTTTAATGCATGCTGCAGCAAAGCCAGGTGACTCTTGTCTATTCGATAGTATCTCTGGAATCGTAATTAGGAGCACACATCTAAAATTTATCGGATTTATTTCATTCTTTGTGTAGTGGTACAAACTCTTCTTTCTACTCAAGGTGCGTTTGCAAGAATTGCTACTGTTAGTTCTCTATTTTTTAATTCTATCTCCTTCCAATGTTTTTCATGAGTTGCTATCAAAATTTCCAGAGTTGATCCAAACTGTTTTTCAAAATAAACCACCAGTGCACTCTGTAACCCAATATATTCTTACTAAAGGTCCTCCTGTGGTTTCTGCTCCTCGGCAACTTGCTCTAGATAAACTCAGAGTTGTTAAAGATGAGTTTCGTCACATGCTTGATTTAGGAATATTTGTCTCCAAGAAAAATTCTTCAGACTGACGGTCTTGTGGTAATTTCGTCGTTTAAATGTCATGACAGTTCCGGATTATTATCCGATACCCAATTTACATGATTTTTCAGCTTCTTTGCACGGTTGATCTATCTTTTCTAAAATCGATTTAGTGCGAGCTTAAAACCAAATTCCAGTTGAACCGTCTGACATTCCTAAAACTGCCATAACCACACCTTTTGGCCTTTTTGAATTTGTGCATATACCAGTTGGTTTAAGAAACGCTACCAGCACTTTCCAATGCTTCATGGATGAAGTCACACGTGGGTTAAATTTTGTCTTCACTTACATCAACGATCTTTTGATAGCTAGTTCTACTGAAGAAGAACATTTATCACACTTGCAGCAACGTTTTACTCGTTTGACGAAATATGGTGTAATTATTAAGGCTAGTAAATGTGTTTGGCGTTCCTTCACTTACATTCGATTGACATTACCTGATAAAATTGAAGCTATTCGGATTCGTATTGAAGCTATTTACCTGCTCCTACTTCATTACGGAAGTTACACGAATGTCTTGGTCTCGTGAATTTCTACAGGAGATTCATTCCTCATTGTACGGAAACTATCTGTCCTCTTACTGAACTCTTGAAAAATCGTAAGAAGAACGAGCTATACCACTAGATTCTTCTCAACTGCAAGCATTTAAAAATATCAAAAATCAGTTATCCAAAGAAACACTGATATCACACCCCCATTCTTGAGGTACCTTTGTCAGTGGTGGTTGATGCATATGATGTCGGGGTAGGTGCAGTTGTTCAACACTTGGTCAGTGGTAACTGACAATCACTTGCATTTTTTTCTCGCCGATTCAAGCCTACCGAGTCTAGATGTTTCCCCTTCAGACGAGAATTGTTATCAGCTTATCTTGTTGCTAAACATTTCTGACACTTTTTACAGATCACAGACCATTAAAATTTTCTTTGAAATCAGAATCTAATAAATATTCTCCCCGAGATTTACGACATTTGGATTTTATTTCTCAGTATAACTTAGACATTCAATACAGCAAAGGTGTTGATAATGCTGCAGCTTACGCCTTATCTCGCGTTCATATTAACACTTTGCACACTTCTGATTCAATTGATTTTCAACAATTAGTTTTGGCTCAACATAATGATCAGGAATTTTCGTTTCTTAAGTCATCGAATTCTCACTCTTTGAACCTCCGGCAGTTACCATTATTTTCTTCAGATTCACCTATCTGTGTGACGTGTCTACCAGTATATCGTGACCTTATGTTCCTAAGGAGCACAGACAAACTGAATTTTCGGCGCTCCATAATTTGTCGCACCCCGGTATTTCAGAAGTCCAAGGTGCAGCGTCATATTCGGGCACCTTTAGGTACTCTTTCCATCCCAGATGCACGCTTTAAGCACATTCATATTGATATCGTCGCTCCTTTGCCACCAGTACAAGATTATCAATATTTGCTGACCTGCATCGATCGTTTTTCGAGTTGACCTGAAGCCATTCTGATCAAAGATATTTCAGCTCTTACCATCGCGAAGTCTCTCGTAGCTGACTAGTTCTCGCGATTCGGAGTCCCTTTGATCATGACTACTGATCCTGGTCGACAGTTTGGGTCAAATATTTTTGCCGAGCTCTCAAAGTTACTAGGTTCACAACAAATTCATGTCACTGCTTATCATCCTATGGCTGATGGAATGATAGAAAGATTCTATCGTCAGCTAAAATCTGCTTTACGTGCTTACCCTCAGTCAAACAGATGATTGGAAACATTACAAATTATTCTCTTAGGTCTTCCTTCTGTTGTTAAGGAAGATCTAGATTTTTCTCCGGCGGAACTTCTCTACGGATCCACACTTGGCTTTTCTGGGCAGATGATCGCACCTACTAATTCTGAACAAATTTCTGATCCGGCTGATTATGTACATCATTTGCAAAATTACATCAAAGAATTACCTCCTTTGATTACTAGAGTACATTCAATCAAGTCTTTTGTGCCTCCTGATATTCGTTCATGGACTCATGTTTTTATTCGCTACGATTTCGCTAAACAACCTCTTCAACCTTCTTAATGTGGCCCATGGCGAGTTCTTAAAGTAAAACCTAAATTTATGGTGTTAGATGTTAATGGTAAACAACAAACTGTGAATATTGATCGCATTAAAAGATCATCTATTGATTCATCTACTGAACAACAGCAGTTTACTCCATCACTGTACAACAACCAATTACTCCACGCACTAACACAACAACTACATATTCTGCACTTCCAACTACATCACTTTCAACTCGTGTTATAAAAAGTATAAGAAAAGTTCATTGGTTTGCCAAATTAGTACATACATATTATTTATTATTTTTTTGGTACTCTTAAACATTGTTCAGTTTAACATTTTTACCACTGGTTCGACATTGTATAAAGAATGTTCACTTCTGAAACACTGATATTGTTCTATACAGTACATTTTGGAATTTCAAAAATCTATGACTATTTGTTACACTCAATTTACTGTCATTGCTTTGGTTACATGCTTTCTTGATTATTGCTGATGTTAGAGATAACAGCAATTTTCTAAAGGCTTTATTTTGAACTGTTATTAACATTTTCAGCTATCAATATAAGCTTTTCGCTGTATTATCACATTATTTATTGTTCATTTTTTTGTACACCTTTTTCTCATGCTTTTTCTATTTGCATGTACATTTTTGTAACATTTGTTGTATTTCTTTTCCTGATTACATTTTTATTCTGCTTTTTGTTTATCGTCCTCACAGTCGATTCTCTGGTGAGAGAGTAAATGTAGCGGTAGCACGAGAGCTTGTGAACTTTAGCTGCTCACATTGTAGCTTTTTTTACTTTTGACTGCCCATTTTGGTTCACCGCGTGATGATCAGATCCATTTAGTTTTACTTGGACCGCCCACATCTTTAACGTCTGTTCGTAAGTTATAAAATGGGAAGTTCTGGCACGTTAAGCCTCCAGGGAGGAGAGTTTTGCAACGAGCGACCTGGGACCTTGACGTGAAAACAATTATGATTTCAATTTGCAGTTTTCAGTTTGAACAGATTTCCTTGACGTTATGCATAACGTTCTACCAACCTTTGAATAAAAGTAACCAGAATTATTGTGATACTGTATTTTAGGTTTTCCTTTAATCTCTATTATACATTTTGATGAACATTTAAATATATATAATGTTTTGACAATTGAAACGTCTTACCAGTTTGCTTGACCAAATTTCTGCAGCTGTAGTAAATGTTTCCTTGCGGTCTATTGTAATTTGTCTCTGAATTCGTTCATTATTATCCATCTTGAATTCATTTAACAGACATTACTGCAATTCGTTCATCCACATACATACACATTTGAAACGGAAAACAATAAATGTGGACACATTTGAATAAATAAATAAAGTTTAGTCTTCTCTTCGTTTTCAGAACCAGATTTCTGTAATTTCAAAATCTAAAATACTACATATTTCTTTTTATATTCTTTAAATTACTAGCGGGACCCGTGAATATTTCACGGAATTAATAGTAAACCTATTGGATTATTCCTGAAAACTTTATCCCAAAAACGTGAAATCGTAGCCTGTGTTGCGTCTGTATGAAAATATAGTCGCTCATCTGCTATTCATAGAAAAATGAAAGATAATGGAATACGATGATTACTTAATACACTTATATATATATATATATATATATATATATATATATATATATATATATATATATCATTTTAGAGGTAATACTTGATAAATGTAAGCACCTGTATACGCCAGATAGTGGCACAGGTGAAAGAATATATTAAACGTAAATTGAAAACAGAACACAAAGGATATCGCGGTACACGTGTTTCAAACTTTATACACAAACCGTCATCACATCAGTATATATTGTTGATATAAAGTATTTATGCAGATATAACAATTTAAAGGATAAGCCTATTATAATGGATAATACTAAGTGGACTTTTCCTTTTACTCTCTCTCTTTCTTTTATCTTTGTGATGTAATCTTGGGACTGAAAATGTTTGCGGCTGAAGTTAGCTTTAAACAATCCTTTATATCGATAATATATACAGATGTAATGACAGTTTGTGTATAAAGGTTGAAACACGTGTACCACGATATCCTTTGTGTTCTGTTTTCAATTTACGTTTAATATATATGTATATATATATACATATACATATACATATACATACATACATACATACATATATATATATATATATATATATATATATATATATATATATATATATATATATATATAAGAAGCAAAAATACTGGAGATTCAGTAAACAACACGTGGTAAAATTATGAACTCCTATACATATCAACTCACAACCCTAGAAACAATGAAGCATACAACACAATTATACAAAATCTTCCTATACTCACTCAAGACCCGAAAATGAACAGCATCCTAAATAAACACAAATTACTAAAATGTAAAAGACAAGACAAATCACTCAAGAGACTCCTTACAAATGCAAAACTATACTCAATATATACAATACCAACAGTTAAAAAATGCAGTCGACCCAATTGTGGTACATGCCCTCACCTAAGTGAAAGCTCGGAATTCACATTCCAGCAAAGACAAAAATTCTCAATCAAAACTAACTTCACATGTGCCTCCCACAACATTATCTATGTCCTAACCTGTTCAGGTTGTGGCCATTACTATGTAGTCCAAACGAGCCTTTCTTTGAGACGCAGAGTCACGTTGCATAAGGAACAGATTCGCTTCCCCCAGTACAGGCAAATTGCACTGAGCGGACATATTGACAGATGCGCAGGTGATAAAACGCTCAATTTCCTTATCTTCCCCCTGTACCAGTGCAAAGATTCAATTTCAGTGCAAGAACGACTAAATAAAGAGAACTTATTCATTCAAAAATATAAACCACACCTCAATATTCAAACCTGACAACCTTAAAAACTATCCTAAGGAATCAGTTATCCCCCTTGACACCCATTATCTCCCTTGGTTCACTCTCTAAGCCCTTTCTTATTTTTCAAACAGCCAAGATGGCGAAACTCCTTCATCATGTGAATTAATCACTATACAATGCCCCTTGAAAAGCTAATTTAAATAGCGAAAACCGGTTGGATTTTACAACACCCATATAATATGTATATGTTTATATAAAAAAAATATTTAACTATGTGAAACGAAGGCATTTTTCTTCAACTTTCTTTACATATTTTCAACCTATATATATACTTTACATAATTTATGCACAGTTTTATAGACTTAATACACAACACTCATAAAATAAATATTCACTCTTATTTTTCCGTTTCCCCCATAAACAGAAAGAATTAGATTTTAAAATTTACATGGTCACAATTTCAAAAATTTAATACTAAATTTTATACAAAAAAATTATTTTATATGTAAAATATAGGAGCCATAATTCCACTGGGGTAAATATTTAATGCAGCATGGCATACTCTGGAAACTACATCATTGGTAACTTATAACCAAGGTGATAGGTAAGAGCCAATACACATTCCAATTTGCGTACATCATTTAATTCAATACTTCTTTGCAGACTATGTTCTTCGTGTAAGTTCTTCCTCTTCTTTTCCCTTGTTTGTCAATGTTGATAACTAATTCTCAAATCAGATAATTTGCGAGCTCTTGAGAATACAGCTTCAGGCAAGAACAGCCACGCTTAATCAAATGTCTGCCCTTGTGATAGTCATTGCATATGACAGGCGAATGGGAAACTGGTTTCTTTCTAAAGTGAATGGCAAGTTTGGGGTGCGCATGCGTTAAGTGATAGGTGATATAAAAAAACTTTTCACTTCAACTATCACCACCACCACCACCACCACCACCACCACCCACCACCACCACCACCACCACCACCACCACCACCACCACCACCACCACGTATTCGTTTTAAATTTCCTTCCCGCTTCATGATATTCAGCTCTTCGAAATATGAGTCCCGTACTCTTGTCTCATTTGTAAACTGGAATTTAACGATTGTAAATTGAGAAATTTTGAAAGGTTGCAATCGGATGTTCCCAATTTTCAAAATTGGTTGCATCACTAGTTTTCTAGTAAATATATTGTATCTATGTGTTTAGCTGAAGTGTTATGTATGTATGTATGTATGTATGTATGTATGTATGCGTATGTGTGTATATATGTGTGTGTGTGCATGTACATATGTATGTTAGTATGTATGTGTTGTATATACATATTGTATACGTGTGTGCGTGTGTGTGTAATGTTTGTGTTAATGGCGAACATGAAGATGAATACACAACATCAAGAAGATTGTTAAACAATTATTTTCAGAGCATTTTGAAAATTTTTAGTTTTTCACGTATTGCTTCTTTTTTCTGCGATCCTTGAATTCACACACACACACACACACACACACACACACACACACACATACACACACACACACACACACACACACACACACACAGATTTTTGCTGTTAAATAAGGCAGAAAACAATATATCTTTGCGTATTAGTAGTTTGTACTGTGAATTATCATGTGATGAGAATCTTTTATTATATATTGGGCGTCTTTTGTATAAAATTTCGAGTAAATTGGTCTCTCTGTCTACTTCTTAACCAATTACCTATAAGAGTGCGGGTGCTAATTTTATCTAGTAAAAGCGAAGTGACATCAGTAGAATTTTTACATAAGGAGTTGAAATTAAAATATTATAAGTCTGTTCTGCTAACTTGTCACTTTTACAAAAGTTAATGATAATGTTTCAACTTTTCTTTTTCTCGTCGAATACTCTTTTGGTTGTTAAATTTGGTTACTTTTACTCTTTCTCAATTCTATTTTCAGTCTTTAGAAATATTCATAAAGTTGTTAACTGTGTTACACTGTTCTCTTCCATTCTTTTTAAAAGTAAAACAAAGTTTGCATTATACCATGACTTTCAGTCATACCCCAGCTCCACTAAAACTGTACAGCTATATCACAAGAACAACAGCTACTTCTTGCCCTAATCTCACTGAAGGCAACATAACTAAATGAAAGTCAAACTAGCATGTACATTATACGAATAAAATCTACAATGAAATTATGTTTCACATAATTGCTTTGAACGACTTACATGTTATTCTTGGTTGCTTTCTTACGCACAAAAAAAGTGACGTCGAAGGCTTAGCAAATCCGATTCAAAACACAAATAGAATTCTCACGAAAAAAAAAAAGCAAAAGGCTCTTCGTTATTTCTCGGCCAGATATCAACAATCTCAATGACTGCCGAGTCCAAATGCTGTAGCAATTAGCATCACCATTTTTGGTTTCTGTCAAACTAGCTGATGGTTGTACCAAGTTCAATGGTCTGTTGCTTAATTGTATGCCACGTATCTTCGTAGTTCAGTTTGTTTCGTTCGATATCAACCTCCTCAATGCAGCACGCTATCGATTTGTATCTTGCACTTGTATCCGATGAAAATGATTGCGGCATCTTTGCCATAAGCTTGAATCAAATAAGAAATTATTGACAGAGTACACAGACACTTACAGACAAAAGTTTTGAAGCATTTTGTTTCCAGTTAGTCTTCCTGATGACGTGGTATTCTCATAAAAATGCAATAAATAAAGTTTAAAAGAAATAGAAATGTGCAATACACTGAATATCATGATGCATACTTATAATTCCAGCATGTATCGGATATACCTTTCAGTTCCATTAGTTGTCGCTTTTTCTTCTTGTAATTGTTTGAACTACTGATGCATAGTGAACTGAGCCACATACATGTAAAGTTGCTTCTAATGCAAAAAACAAATACAAAAAAAAAATCTGCAGCCTTTTTGAATCGGTGGGCGTGGCAGCGGACATGGACTGCAAATGAAACATATAGCTTCGCATGGACATCAGTGATTTTGCGTTCATCGAGGTACCAACGCAGCGTTGTGTGACACATATCTGAATGTCAACAAAAACAGAGTTCGGCACTGTCAGTATAACTGTGATTCAATGCCAAACTTTGAGACTGCTTGATAGTCAATAAATTCTTCACGGTTGCTTTAGACACCTCTTACGATATTTCGTTTTGATTAATAATGCCCAGATAGAAAAATGCTCATTCTGAGTATCATGTTGTAAATAATTTACATTTAAATCCTACTTCATTAACCACTTGCAGACGACAGGGTCAAATGCTGATATCAGGTCCAGTATTTCTCTTACATTGCCATGTTTTTGTCCACCATGTTCCTTTTAAGAGATGTTGTAGTGTCGTTAATCGTTAAACAAAGACCAACATTGAGAGCCAGTATCTATTTTCATGAACTTACTTCGCTGACCATAGGCAGCCCAAACATTGCTTTCCAAAAGATTTTCGAAGCCCTGCCATAAAGAAGCATTTCTGATATAGAATTGAGACTTATCTGGATACCAAAGCATTCGTATGCACGTAACTGATCGAAAAAGGCCATATTAGCAAATACATGCTCAAGTGCCGTTTTCGGTTTGTTCAGAAAACGATCTCTGACAGATAGTAAGAACCAAAGACTCAGGCTTTGGGTAATCTCTGTATATTTAATGCACTAACCAAACAGACAAGATTTGCGTACAAAGAAAGAGAGTAAGCAAAAGGAATACCAAATAACAATAATTAGGGATTCTGCACGAATAAACAACTGAACATAAAAGATGATGAAGCCAATGAATGATGTAATCAAGCTATAGTATTGCGTAGATAACTCTTCAATCTTTTGAGAATGCAAAAAGCTTACCTAGAAAAACACTACGTAACAGGAATCACATGCAAGATTTGAACCGCATTTCTGCGAACCGTTCGATCTTTTGTGCGAAAATTTAAGCTTTTCTATCAACCACCTCCCTTGCCTCGTATCCTTGTGGTAGTACATTGAAGTAAAATATAAGAACCAATGGGAGACGTAAATTGGGATGACAAAATAAAACAAGCTTAGCTTGTAAAGAAACAAGGGAGATGGCAACCATTTAGTTTACGACTGGTGAACAGTGGTGAGGTAACCTATCAAGAAAGCAACAGAACAGTAGACAGAAAATGCGCGCTCATAAATGGCAAGGATATAAAATTGAGATACAAGATTACAAGTGACTCCAGTAAGATGACAGTAAAATGAGTGGACTTACATTAGCACTAATCAGACTAAATGACGCTAAAGTGTTCACTGGTCAGTTGAAAATCGATTGATTTTTATTCGGTGTATATGGAAAATATCGAATGCAAAAATGTGGAGAAACCTAATAGATAGGTCGTCAAGTATGAAATTTGTAGTAAGGCATATCGTAAATTTTATCAACTGCTCGTTTTGCGTCATTATTATATTTTGACAATCTTAAGTTTTTGTTAGAAAGCTGACACATCTATTTCTTTATTCTAACTCATTTTGCGTTTTATAAAGTATTTATAAATCGTTTTTTGCTATTTTTGTTTAGAGATGGATAAGTCGGAAATTCGTACAATTTTGAAATATGAGTTCTTTCTTGGAAATACAGCATCACAGACAGCTCGGAATATTAATAGAGTATTTCATTCTAATGTTATTACACAGCAGATAGTATCAAATTGGTTTGCAAAATTTTATTCCGGTAACTTTGACCTCACAAATGAGCAGCGCGGTCGACCAGAAACAAAGGTAGATAATGTCAAACTGAAAGCCACTGTCGAGTCAAATCCATCTCAAAGTGACCGTGAATTATTGTTGCTGTTTGGTGTTAGCAAGCAAACAATATTGACTCACCTAGTTCAAATTGGTTAAGCGAAAAAGTTGGATAAGTAGGTTCCACATGAACTCAATGAAAATCAGAAATTGCAATGTTTGGAAGCCAGCATTATGCTACTTTCTCGTCACAAAAATGAATCATTTTGGAATCGAATTATAACAGTGATGAGAAATGGATCCAATACATCAACCTTACACGCTCAGCACAAAGGTTGGACAAGGACGAACCACCAAAACACAGTCCAAAAAGCAAAATTCATCTAAAGAAGCTGACGTTGTGTGTTTGGTGGTCTAGAGCAGGTCTGATCCATTGATTTCATTAAACCTAGCTCATCAATCACGGCCGAAGTATACTGCAGCCAACTGGACCAAATGATGTAGAAATTTAGAAAAAACAACCTAGATTAGTCAACAGATCCACTCCTATTTTACTGCAAGACAACGCCAGACCACACATCGCAAAAATGACATTGGTGAAACTATAGGGGTTGAAGTTGGAAGTTCTCCATCATCCACCATACTCACATGATCTTGCCCCTACTGACTATCTCTTCTTCCAGAATTTGGATAACTTTTTGATAGGAAAAAAATTTAATTTCAACGATGCTGTAAAACAGGCCTTCCAAGATTTTATTGATTCTAGATTGCCAGGCTTTTACATTTCCGGGCTGTACAAGTTACCGTTGATACGGCAAAATTGTATTGACAATATGGGTGCATACTTTGATAAATAAAACTATTCCTTGTATTTATAAAGCATTAGAAAAACTTTTTTTCCTTATTTACATTATTTACATTTGACGGATATTTGTCCTCATCTTGTTTGTTGTTAACACAGCGTTTCGGTTGATATACCCTCCAGCCTTCATCAGGTGTCTTGGGGAAATTTCGAACCTGGGTTCTCATTCCTAAGGTATTTTTCGATGTTATTATTATTATTATTATTATTATTATTATTATTATTATTATTATTATTATTATTATTATTGAGTGAGAGAGCAGTGCATGCCATCAAAGTGACACTGGGGTAAAAAATACGAAGCTCATTATACCCATCATGACTACCCGTCTGATAAGGGTACACCAGGCACATGCATCACAACCATATGTGCGCGACATGGTGATCTTATGTCAAGATAAACAGCGCATGACCTCGCAGGTGGGGCCCAGTTAGAATTTTCTTCAGGTTGAGTAGCCCATCCCGCTCAAAAGGTCCCTGAATAAGGTTTGTTTAAGGATGTTGAGCAAAACACCCGTGTTTCCAAAGGTGAATTATTCAAACCCCAAAGAATTCCTCTCAATACATGGCTATGATGCTCCCCCACTACTTCTGCTCATGATCATAAATGCACATATCCTCAGCCACAAAGGGACATACTCAACTGGTTAAGGTCAAACAACTGACAAATAAATCTGTGGTATTAAGCAGAATATTTGCTGTAGCCCATCTTTTATACCAAGACAGAACAATGTACATGATAACACTTCTAATCAATGAAGATCAGAAGCCATGAGAGCCACTGCCTAGTACTGCATCCGGGCATTTATTATTATTATTATTATTATTATTATTATTATTATTCAGATCACTGCCTGGAATCGAACTCGGAATCTTGGGCTTAGTAGCCTGCGATCTTAACCACTACGCCATATGCCCGTGGGCACCTGATGAAGGCTGGAGGGTATATCAGCCGAAACGTTGTGTTAACAACAAACAAGATGAGGACAAATATCCGTCATATGTAAATAATGTATATTAATTCCTCATCTCTTAAATATAGAACTGTATTTTTTTCCTTTTCTACAAAGTTCATAGTTGACGACCTAATATTACCCAAAATAAAGACAGAGGAAACAAACTTCAAACTGAAGTAAGATATTTTATACTCAACTTATTCGCATATTCCTGTTTAACAACTGAAGCTGAATAACCACATTATAAAGACATATTTGAGAGGTCTTCCAAAGAAATACTTCGAGAAAAACGTGATTTCTTCCTGCAAAAATAGAACCACGAACCCAGTATGAAAGAGGTATGTTCGGGCTTTAATTAAGATCAAATTTTACGAACTGATTAAATTTTATGAGCTCGGTCAATGCCCACGATTTTTCTGGCCTAGCGCTGTTACTAGTTACTAGTATCATGTCTAGTATTAACAAATGAAACACAGAAATTATTCTTATTCTGAGAAGTAATTTTTCTTAAGTAGCTCAAGAACTTTTGTTAAGTAGAACTTCAATTGTATTCAGTTACATATGAAGGTCGAACATAGTTTATTTGCATACAATCAGAGGGCCAGCATTCAAACAAAATACATTGTTTATTTTCGGTGTAGTTTTATAGTCTTTACTTCTCACTTCTCTACCAGATATATCTTAACAACTCTTATAACATTCACAGTACAAGATCAAGTATATCTAAATACATCCCCTTTACATTAATAATTCAGTCGTTGGAGGTCGTAAGAAGTATTGATTCCTAATCAATTGATTTCTCTTAGGCTTGCGAAATAAGACTGAATTGCGGTACAGCTAAAATCAATAGTGATAAAATTTGTATTTTAACACAGTAAGATAGCAAAGATGTTGAATGTTGCTGGGTAGCGGAAGAGCTTGTATTTTGGAAATTAAAAGGCTTATGAAGGGAAAGATTTAACAAATTCAGTATTCTAAGATTGTGAAGTATTAGCAGAATGCATAAGGTGCCAAGCTTCCTGAGTCGCAAGTTCGTATCTCACTGTAAGCGAGGTATTGTTTCTATAGGCAAAATGTTCTCTTGTATATATGTGCCCAGCAGACAAGATAGTAACAGAGTAATTGTTTCACAGTACAATTAGTAAAACTTGCAATTGTGCAGTCAAAGAACTTCATAATAACCTGTTTACATGCGTTATTTTAATTTTTACTCAGATTCTATTACGTCAAAGCCCAAATCTATTCTTTTAAGGGGTCCTGATACAGTTTGTTATGTTGATTAAAAACACTACTAACTTCGTTTTTGCTGCAATGTTATTGTCGATTCCTTAGGATTTTTCAAATTGATATTTGAAATTGCTTGAATTCAGACATACACAGTGTTGATATTCAGAAATAATATACAGTATATGATGTCTAAAGCAGTCATAAATGCTATGAAAATTGATATTGCTAATTTATTTTTTTGCATTGTCGTGTCATTTATTATACTTGCTATATAAAAATAGTGATGGTAATGGTGAAAACTAGGGTTAGATAGTATTTAAGAATTAATTATATAAACAACTCAGCAGAACAGATAAGCATGCATTACGAAAAAATGGAAGCCTAATCGATTATTTATAATTTGATTCCAGCATGCATTACAATCTTCCTGCTACTATGGAACGAACATAAATATCCAATAACGCTGCTTCTACTAAATGCGTGGGAACAAGTGGTACTGCTGCTGTTTCCGCAACACAAATAACAACAGCAGTTAGTACTGCTACTTCTTGTGCTACTAAAACTACCATTGATTTCATCTCGTTGCACCTTGCGAAAAGGTTTCTGCTATAGCCTAGTTTCTGAATGAAAAATTGATTGACAGAGACTATGTAAACTGCCGTTGGGTGCATATTAGAGGGAGATGCCAAAACTCGTGTGTCTATAAAGTACCTTGTGATAACTGGCTCCTTACATCCTTCATTATATCTCATTAACTCGTTCAATAATCATTTCACGAGGTCCATAATATAATGCATCAGACAAAGTATAGGGATTGAAGGTACTCAACTAAATCCTTGAAAATTGTTCTCTGGCTGTGACTGTTGTGGAAACTAGTAAAAGAGTAAAAGAATATATTTATCAGATGCAGCCAGTGGGCTTATTTAACTTTTCTGGGAATTAAAATATAACTTTATGTTGTGAGACTTAATAAAATTAATTTATATTGTAGATATTTGGAGCTGATAAACATGGAAGAAATACACACACACACACACACACACACACACACACACACACACACACACACACACACACACACACACACACACACACACTCGCACACATACACATATAAGACTAGGTTCTGGTCAGTTTTCCGTTGACCAATTCTCATCGACACCCTGTTTGTCAACTCGAAATTGTAGCACAACAGTACACGAGATTCGTTCCACACGGTGGAATCGAAAACTGAACTACATAGTTGCGAAGTAAATTTCTTAGCTGCAAAGTCATGCCTATTCTCTCTAGTAATCTCGTGTGTGTATATGCATATATATATATATATATATATATATATATATATATATATATATATATATATATATATATATATATATATATATATATATATATATATATATATATATTGCGGGAATCGGTTGGTCTGCTGGAGAAGTAATGCTATTCATCGACACCAATGGAGGAAACAAAGAAGTGAGTATTTTCGTAAAAGTAAAAAGTGTATTTTCGTGTAGAATTTAAGCGAGCACCTCGAAAACACACCGTCAGTGTAGTAAAGATTGGTCTGCAAAATCTGCGGACATGTAAGTTTACCAAGAACTGGGGTCATTAGTCATCAGCGAAACCAGAACTGTACAGTGTAAATTTGTATGAGGGCACAGTTTTCAGTGATGATCTTCCTCGATCACGAGTGGACAGCCATCAATCAACATGTAGCTATAGTTATGAGTGGCTTAGTGCACCGTGTTTATGTGTGTATACATGTAAATGGGTATGCACCTATATATATGTATGTCTACTGCGCAGCGAAGTCTAGCACTTGCCCACTATAACAGTGTAAAATCACTACTGCAGCGATCTCTCAGGAAGATGCAGAACACTTGGTGGGAGGATCTTGCTTGTGATGTTCAGGCTGCTGCTGATGCAAATGACAGCAAGAAGCTTTACCATCTTATGAAGCGAGCTTATGGACTTAAGAGCTCCACATCAGCTCCTTTGCTTTCCAAGGAGTCTTCCACCCTGTTTACTAAATCGACAGAAATCACAGGTCACACTTCTCTGAACTCCTAAACCATGAGTCAGTTGTGGATGAAACAGTGATTGATACTATGCAACAAAGACCTATCATTGGCTCCTTAGACTCCTCACCCTCAATAGATGAAGTAATGACATCAATAAGTAAATTGAATCTTGGTAGGGCACCTGGAAAGGATGGAATTTGTGCTGAGGTCTTGCGATTTGGTGGTAATTACATCACACAGTCCCTCATGAACTTATTAGTGCAGTCTGGAGGGATGGTGCAATCCCTAAGGACTGGAAGGATGCAATTATTCTTCCTCTATATAAAGGAAAAGGAGCCAGAACAATGTGTGGCAACTACAGAGGTATTGCTCTACTATCAGCTGCTGGCAAGGTTCTGGCAAATATTCTTCTTACCTGACTGGATAGGTGTCTTGTAAAAGATGTCCTATCTGAATCTCAATGTGGCTTCCAATCTGGTAGAGGGACAATGGATATGATTTTCACAGCAAGACAGATGCAGGAGAAGTGCTATGAGCAGAATATGGATCTTGTCCAGGTATTCATTGATTTAACAAAGGCCTTTGATACTGTAAATAGGGCCTTTCTATGGAAAATACTTGGCAAACTTGGATGTCCGGATCATTTTGTATCTATAATTAAATCATTTCATGATGAGATAGAGGCTTGGGTCAATGTTGGTCATAGCGGGACCAATTCCTGTAGAGAATGGTGTCAAGCAGGGTCACATCCTTGCCCCAACTCTCTTTTCTTTGTACTTTGCTGCTGCTTTTACTCATGCTTTTGCTAAGGTTAGCTCTCTGGGAATATATGTCAGATATCGATCTTCTGGCCGCCTCTTTAATCTTTGCCGATTTGCTGCCAATTCAAAGGTTCTCCAGTCTATTATTCGTGACCTCCTTTATGCAGATGACTGTGACTTAGTCACTCATACAGTGGATGACATGCAAATACTCATGAATTGCATTTATGCTTCTTGCAAGGCATTTGAACTTAGCATTAGCCTGGACAAGACTGTTGTAATGTTCCAGCCTGCACCAGGAAATCCATATGTGAAACCAGCTATTTTGGTTGAAGGAACAATTCTGAAGGTAGTAGACAAGTTTATCTACCTGGGCAGTACACCCAGCCGTTCTTGCTCCCTGGATGAGGAAATATCTTTCAGGTTGCAGAAAGCAACTAATTCCTTCCGGTATCTTCAGTCTCGTGTCTGGTCCCAGCATGGCATCGCAAGGCAAACAAAAGTTGCTGTGTACCGTGCATGTGTACTGACATCACTCCTCTACTCATGTGAGACATGGACTCTGTACAAACGTCAGGTAAGGGTCCTTGAACGCTTTCATCAGAGATGTCTCAGACACATTCTCAATATTGGCTGGACCTCAAAAATTCCAGGCACACAGGTCCTGAGGACAGTTGATGTCTTGAGTATTGAGGCAATGGTGCACAGGCAACGGTTACGATGGACTGGACACCTTATTAGAATGAAGGATAGCAGGATTCCTAAGCAGATGCTATATGGAGAACTTGTGAATGGAAGGAGACTGCGGCAGAAACCAAGGCTGCGATTTAAGGACTGTGTCAAGTCCTCATTAAAGGCCTGTGATATGCAGGACACCGACTAGGAGAACAATGCCTGTCATCACCACAGATGGAGGAAGCAGGTTAAGGAGGGGATCGACACTTTTGAGAGAGCACGTATCCAGCATGAAGAACTCAAGCGAGCTGCACGAAAGCGCACGGCTCGTATAGTGAATGGGGAAAGCTTAATCTGCAATGTTTGCAGTCGTGTATGCTTGTCAAGAGCAGGACTCATTAGCCACCAATGGAGTCGCAAATGCAAATTATAAGTTAGTCCTAGAGTGCACAATGTTCCTGAAGGTCGGCAATGGTTTTCCTCGGTCACGAGTGGACGGCCACCATCATGTATATATATATATATATATATATATATATATATATATATATATATATATATATATATATATATATATATATATATATATAAATATATATATATATATATGCCCAATTAAACGTGGATGTTCTGTTAGAACACCCTATACTGCGGTAAATACCACAAGAGAAACACTCGTATTGATTTTTGGTGCAAAATGCACTATTGCTTATATCGCTATACATCCACACACATACACGCACACACACGCGTGTGCACACATACACACAAAAACACAGATACAAAAATCTCTCTCTCGCATGCACACACAGACACACAGACACACACACACACATACATACACTCAAATTTGTACAGGTTATTCGGGCTAAATTTAGCAGTTTGCATAAAAGGAAAAGCAAACACAATCTCCTATCCAAAAATAAAGTATTTTAAAAATTCAAAAAGTACCAACTAAATTATGGCAGGAAGATAACAGTGTACTCCAAGTAACCGCCCTCAGCTTACACCACGGCCTCAAGACAGACTGGATCCTAGTGCATGTATTCTTCATTGTGTCTATTGGAAAATCTTCGAACACTTCCCTGATTTTGGTCATCAGCTCAACCTTGGTGTTGCAGACAGAGCGGTTGGTGTCTCTCTCAACCGCACCCCACACATGGTAATCCATGGGATTACAATCGGGGAAATTTAGAGGCCAGAAATTGGGGCTGGAGAAGTAGAAATTCTCTGACAACCACTTCTGACTCTTTTCGGTGGTATTGTAAGGACCCAATTCCTGCTGTCCCACACATGACCTTCCAGCAGCAACCCTCTCCAGCCGACGATTAACCACAGTCTCCAGTAGCTTCATATAACTGTCTGAATTAAGGCTAAGGCCCTAATCATCAGTTACAGGATGAATTACAGCGAACAGATACAATTAGAACGCGTGCTGTGTCCCTTCCTGCTGGCCATGGCTTAGTAGTCTCCGTTGCAACTGTTCATGTCACATCTTACAACCTTTGTAGTGTTCATAACGTATTAAGCAGTAGTCATGATGTCGGCATTTTGATACCCAGCTCAAGTATCGTGATACTGGTAATTCTTTCCTAATATTTAGATGGCTTCCAGTCCTCTACGTCAGCTAACTTTTTCGCAACTACAACTATAGTCTTTATGTTCTCTAACGCCGTTAACTGTTTACCAATACATCAAGCTGTTCTTGAAATAAGAAACATAAAAATGCTTAAGTGTAGCCCGAACACTCTGTACTTCATATAAATGTATTGATAGATAGTCACAATACTGCGGTATTCGTCTTGAGAAGTCATTTCCTACAGACGTATAGTAATAAAAAGTACAGAAGTACCAGTAGCAGTCGAAAAAGGTCAACTAGTGGTGGTGGAATTGATAGATCACGTGGCTTCTGCACATTTGTACATCATCGGTAGTATCTACTATCACTGCATGCTTAGACAAATTTTCCTTCTACTGATAGGTAGTCATCGGTGTCGCAAATAACTGGCGGATGGGATAAAAAATTCGTTATTAGAGACGGTAACATTATTAGCACTGAAAAGCAGTGTGAATGACGCGCAAATATGCATAAATCACGTAATTTAGCACTATACACAGACATGCAGGAAGTAAATAGACACCATTAATTTTCAAAATCTTTTATTTGATATTAATTGGTTGAAGGAGAGGTTTTCTTCTAGCTGCTCGTCCATCATACCCAAGCTTATGCAGATATGTAACACACGTTCTTGGACTAACTTCTAGCTGTTTTGCAATGTCAGAAGCCTTCGAACGGGGTTCGTTTTTCAATTCTCTTCAAACAGCGAAGCTTCCTTTCCGAGGGCCCAGCTCGGCCGGGATGAAAATCTCTTGAGTCTTTTCCTTGGCTTTTTAATTGCACTATAATTCTATTAACAGTAGCGAGAGGAATTTGAAGATTTTCGGCAATTTTTCGCTGGCTGAGACCAGCCTCAGATTGCCCAACAATACAACCTCTTTGAAAATCTGACAGTTCTGCTGAATTTTTTGTGCGTGGCATGGTTACTCTTCGCAAATGTTTAATATAATGGCACCTGGAACGAAAAAGCATAATTACATTGTAAATTCTACACTGCTGAAAACATTAAAACGCATAGATCAGAAATTTTGAAAATTAAAGGTATCTATTTACTTTCTGCATGTTTGTGTATATCTATGGCTCTCTATTAGTATATCTAAATAAGATATACAGATTGCTTTTCGGTACTAATACTGTTGCGACGCTAATATCTCTCTCTCTCTCACACACACACGTACGTACGTATGCATGCATGCATTATTTAATATTTTACTTTATACCCTTATTTTACTTGTTTCAGCCAGAGGCTCTGCCCCTCCGAGCACCACCTTTATTGTGATTGACTTTTTTTATTTCTCCTTTAATTTCCAGCTCTCTCTCCAAAATTATTTCTGGTGAAGTAGTGAGGTGGACACAACTGCTCATTTTTTTGTGTTTTGTGTAGGTTCATCTCATATCTCAGACAAAAATTTGTCTAGATGCTCTTGTACACCTTGCAGGTTTCTGAAGTTGTTTGACAGAGTTTTAAAAATCTATCTATCTATCTATCTATCTATCTATCTATCTATCTATCTATCTATCTATCTATCTATCTATCTATCTATCAATCTTTCTACGTACCTATCTATCTATCTCAATTTAGGCGAAATGTCTTGCGGTATTAATTCAGCTCTTATCGTCCTGATGGCACCGCCTGAACGACGCTGGTGCCAAACCGTATTAACTTTGCCTTTTCCTCAAACAACATCAATGGAGTGGAGAGAGAGGATATTCGCATCGACGACCAGCTGTTCCATGTACTCAGTTCGTCTATAACGGACAACAAAGAGTATTGATATTGACACACACAGACTTACAAATATCAAAGAGGAAATGAGTATACTTGAGCCGACAAAATTACCGTAAACTATCTCTGATGCGTAATCTAATACGGTTCTATGTGACATGTATAGGGCTATTACGTAATATAAAGGGTACATTTATTACGAGAGAAAAATATGAGACATAAATTTGGTATTTTTGTATTTCATCTGTTATACATGTTTCTGCGCTGGATAGTCGATGGCAGCAAATTATAAATGCGAAGCGCTCGATCATACCGAACGCGTCTTCAAGCAGAGACGGAATACGAATCTCAAACATGCAAGCATCCTATATAAATACCAGAGAGATACAAGGCAACCAGTGGAAATAGGAAAGTCGAGATGGAATGGAAGTTCTGCTATAGCAGCAGAGACGAAAAATTCTCTCCAAAATTGAATGTTTGAAAGAAAAGCGGAGAATTTTCTTTTTTTATTCTAAATATAGCTCCAGTATTGGAAACATGATACTCATCTCTATAAATATTCAGCTAAATATATATATATATCTTAATATATAAATCTGAAATTGTGTGTTTGTGTGAAGCCTTTTTGAATGTTTATAGAAATCCACATTTTCCACTTTTTCGTAAAAATTTTTACGTCAATGGAATTTTCTCGATCTGAACTTTCCAGTGCAGTAATTAGATTTTTTAGATTCCGTTTACTTTGTGTGATTTAAGGGAGATTTGGCTGTTGTTTCTAGCAACTTTTATATTTCATCCCTGCTACCTGGAACGCCATTCTTACACACGCGCTCAACATAAAACTATAGAGAGTAAAAGTAAAAGAGGGAGAGGGAGAGAGAGAGAAAGTGATACATACAACGTCATAGATTAAACTTTCATCTCAGTATTCTTTACCTATTTTTCATAACATAGATACGTAAAAACACACACAACCACACATACATGACCTGTGACAACAACATACACATTGCTCTCAATCTCTATTCATTTCTCCCCCTCTTCCTCTCTCGCTCTCTCAAACGTATACACGTGCAAGTAAACAATCATTCACATCGTGGTATATTTACAAAACATTGATGGCAAAACTACAGAGTTGTACCCCCCAACTTTGGAAGGTCATAACTTTCATAAAAATGAATATTTTTTAATGAAATTTTCTATGCATATATTATTTATTATGTAGATTCCAAATATGCAAGAATTTTTGGTGAAAGTGTTTTGGAAGGGGGTGGGGTACAATATTCGGAAATTCCACTTAAATTCCTCTTAACTTCCAGGAAAATGAATATTTTTTCATGAAATTTTGTACAAATGTACCAAGTGTTCCCCACTCGGTGGTGTTTCGGAGCAAGTCGTCCATATTTTTCTCTATTATGTGCTTATGTGCATCCTTAGATTTCTAATGAAGTAATAGGCAGTGAAGAGAAGCAGTCATAAGAAAACTTTTAACTACGCCTATTCCTTTCTCTCCCCCTCTCTACCTCTTCCTCTCTCGCTCTCTCAAAAGCATACACGTGCAAGTACACAATCATTCAGTAAAATATCACTCATGTTCGTCAATGTTTTGTAAATTTACCAAGATTTTCACTAGGGTGTTAGGGTTAGGGTTTTAGGGTCAGGGTTAGGGTTTAGGATTAATGTTACGGTTACGGTTTTTAGAGTCAGGGTTAGGGTTAGGGTTAGGGTTTAGGGTTAGTGTTAGGGTTAGTGTTAGGATTAGGGTTGGGTAATCGTGCGGGTGTTAATCTGAAAAATTACAGATATGTGAAAAGTACCGACACTGCCATCTATTATAACTTTTGTTGTTCTGTTTAATATATACATAGATTATGCCTCCAAAGAAGAGAGTTTGCTGGGGAAAGACAGCAGCCGGTTTAAAATGACAGCAACAGACTGCAGTAATGCACCACATTCCAGAAGCTATTTTGAACATAATGCAAAATGGTGCATCAACATCTTCTGCCCAATCTGATAGAATTCTGGCAAAACTGTGTAGCAACAGATCGCCAGCAACTGCTTCATCACAAATTGCCGTCCTAGCTCCTGCAAAAAGGGATTACCCTGCTATGTATAATCAGGGCAGCGCAAAAAGTTGTTTCGCACAAGCATTTCTATAGCCAATTACACGGATGAAATTTACGTATGCTTAATAATTTTACGCAAAACAACCTTCAGACTTTCCCTATTAATTTCATCATCTTTTGAATTATGAACATATTTACATCATAAGGGTTTTTTCGTTGTAAGGCTTTCTTTTTTAGTTGATTTTCAGCTAGCAAGACTTTTCGTAGATGGCGTAATAAGTCACACCCGGACAAGGTCGGGTTATACTGCTAGTATATATATAAATATATAGCATCGGGATATTCTAGCTTTACGTATATTTCTAACTTGTAAATATTGTTCATGCAAAGCATGAAAGACTGCATATTCAGGTATTTG
>NC_142931.1:93352656-93395614 GCF_046866305.1 Octopus bimaculoides | reverse complement strand
AAGACTGCATATTCATGTATTTGTGTGTTCGTGCTTGTGTCTTTATGTGTTTGTGTGTGTGTGTGTGTGTGTATGTGTGTGTGTGTGTGTGTGTCTGTATCTTTGTCTCCTTGTGTGTGTATGTCTGAGTGTGTCTGTGTATGTCTGAGTGTGTCTGTGTATGTCTGAGTGTGTCTGTGTATGTCTGAGTTTGTCCTGTTGTATGGGTTTTTTCTTGACTATGTACGTGCGTCTATTACGTATGGATGTGTGGTTTCCATATGTGTCCTTGTGTGAAGTGTGGCGTGTGTGTATATGGTCATGTGTTTCAGTTTTCATTTGCGTATGTGTGTATGTGTGCTTTTCTGTTCGTATTACCTATGTACCTGTCTACCTGTAAGTCTATCTGTTTACATTCATATCCATTTATCTACATATATATGCATATGCTTATATATATATATATATATATATATATAATATATTATATATATATATATATATATAATATATATATATATATATATATATATATATATATATATATATATATATACATATATATATATATATATATACATATATATATGTATATACATATATATACATATATATATAATATATACATATATATATATATATATATATATATATTATATATATATATATAATATATATATATATTTATATATACATATATATATGTATATACATATATATATATATATACATATATATATACACACACACACACATATATATATACACACACATATATATACACACACATACATACATCTACATAACAGCCCTCTAACTATTCTATCTGTTTATATATATATATATATATAGACTGTGGGTATAGGAGTATGGCTACCTACTACGTATATTTCCTATTTAGTACTGGAGATGTTTCATTTATGAGGACGTACTCCTGTATTTGTATGAATGTTGGGTCCTTCGGGTCCTAGGATAAAATGTGGATGTCAAGTTGACCTAGGGTGCTTCCATGTTGGTCTTTGGCATGTTGGTAGAGTATGGAGGACTGTTTTTTTGTCGTCATACTGTCTCAAATGTGCATTTAGTCTTTCTGCAATGCTCCTAGATGTCCCAACTATGTATATCATGTTCTTGTCTTTACAAGCACCTTCTATGCACCTTCAGCTGTAGAATATATTTCTAGTTCTACAGTTAATGCCAGGTTTAATCCTACACACCATGGAGTTATCATGTAGTATTCTTAAAGGGATACGTCCTACACAGTTGTGATCTGATGGAGCTCCCTGGCTTTTCAATAATCTTAATGTTGAGTTTAACCTCCTTCGGAGCTCTCCTAAATCTACGGGCTAGTTCTCCATGGGCTGTGACCTCTACAAGCATCACTCCTTGATATTTGTCGGTCTTGTTGACCCAACAGCAGCAGTAGCAACAGCAACAACAGTAATAGGAACGACACCGACATCACGCGCCCAAGAAATACATCGGTTGCACGGGAAATTCCTTTAAGAAAACTGCTGATGCTGTTGGTGCAGAAACGTGTTTCCAACCATGGATCCTCCTTCAGGGTTCCGGAAAGGAGATACGTGACATAGCTGGCTAGCCATGTCTAGCAACTAAAGGAAGATGGAATTTCACACTCGACCTCATGGAAAATCCTCTAGCACCCGTGTTCCTACATCAATGGAACGAAACACTGAAAGCTATGCAAAGGCCGAACGCACGAAGAATCTGAAAAACTCGCACGTACCAGGGATCATACTGAATTCCAGAACGGAGATTTTCGGGCCGTACTTGCATTTAGGAGATTTCTGCTGGCGTCTTGGGAATTGCATAATAGCAATAAAAGCGAAAAATAACACCACAGTCGGAAGTTGATTTTTTGATGGGGAGAGAGAGAGAGAGAGAGAGAGAGAGAGAGAGAGAGAGAGAGAGAGAGAGAGAGAGAGAGAGAGAGAAAGAAAGAAAGAAAGAAAGAGAGAGAGAGAGAGAGAGAGAGAGAGAAAGAAAGAAAGAAAAGAAAGAGAGAGAGAGAGAGAGAGAGAGAGAGAGAGAGAGAGAACCCTCTATTGTTTACCCTCAGAGCTGAAAGATGGCGACACGGCCGGAAGCCGATAGCCAGCAGCAAAGGAGATAATTCCCTTGTCTACATCCATATCATCTCCTCCTCCATATTTAAAGGGGTCATAGGCCAACAGGTCTTAGAGTCTGAAGATAGGCCATAAAGGTCTCCCTTATGGCGAGAAACCCAGGGTAACCCTATAAACCGGCCTTCACCAGTAATAAAATAAATACAGCTCTACTTCTTAGAGTGTGCTTCTTCTCCGAATTTATATTTTTCTAAAAAACGTAGACAGCCAACAACTGATGAAGGCCCCTTTCTCTGTGTCTACTTGTCCTGTTTCATTTTTTCTCGTTTACGTATTTAACTCGTTTGTTTACGCATTTTATGTTATTTGCACGTTTGGTGACGTCCTGTACCCATATATATATATATATATATATATATATATATATATATATATATAGTTCAAAAACACAATAACAAAAAAACAAAAAAACAACAAAGTGAGGACGTGATATGGATAGTATTATTGGACGCTCAGGAAAGGAAAGAGAGAGTGTATGACGTTTCGGGCGTAGCCCTTCGTCGGAAAGATGGAAAGTTCGGAGAATGGAAGAACGGAGAAAGAGGAAAATGGTACCGATGCCCACGAGGTTACATGATATATATATATATATATATATATATATATATATATATATATATATATATATATAATATATTATTTATGTATGTATGTATGTATGTATCTATCTATCTATCTATCTATCTATCTTTTCGCTTCTGCACTTACACATGTTTTTGCCTCAATTAACTTTGCACGTTGCAAAATTTTCATCTTTATGTGCAATTATTGTTACTTGCAACTTCTCCAGGGTGGATTCAACAGCATTTTTCAGATAGAATTTAAATTAAATAGAAGTCTCACTGAAATAAAAATGCTGAATAAAACAGGATATAAATCTGTATTACCCTTTGTAATAAATTCACTATTTTCTTTCTTTCTCTCTCTCTCTCTCCCTCTCTCTCCCCCTCTCTCCCCTCTCTCCCTCTCTCTCCCTCCCCCCCTCTCTCTCTATATATAGACATATATATATGTATGTATGTATGTGTGTGTGTGTGTGCGTGCGTGTGCGTGTGTGTGTGTGTAATGTGACAGAGGGTTCAAAGTAGTACCATCATTGCTAGGAATAAGTTGTTTTGAATATTATTTCTAGCAATGTTGGTACCACCTAGCACACTCTGTCACGTTAGTGACGTCTATAAATTTGCCTTTAGGTTGTTAAATTGCTAATAAGCCACCCATATTACTTGTAGTCTTCACTTTTATCATTTTTGAAATCAGCGTTTGTTAATAATAATAATAATAATAATAATAATAATAATAATAATGTCATGAAAGAGCAAAGCTGGAAAGAGTCGCGGAGTAGGTCGACGTACTTTGAAATTTCGGATAGAAAAGGATATGTGCCCAATGTCAGAAAATAAACTAATGAACCAAGTGAGAGTGATTAGGATTTAAAGGTTACTTAACTGAAGCAGAAATATCTCGGATTAGTGGGAGTCTGAGAGAGTTGAAAAGTCTGAGAGAGTAGGAGTTGAAAGCAGAGAGAAGAGTAGACAGGAGGAACAGGGAAATAGTGATGGGGCTGTTAAGGAAGAGGAACAGGAACGTTATACAGTGAACCCTGTTACTGTGGTGGGTGGACATGCAGGGGAAATGAACCAACTAGATAAAGAATTGCTTGAAATCCAAAGACGACTCAGCTACTTGATGAATGCTCCAGAAGAAAAAATCTCTGTGAATATGAGAAGGGTAGATAGGAGTATGATAAATAAAGTAACACAAAAGATAAATAGTCATACCATACACCCAGACGGAGGACATAGCACAAACAAGGAATCTTATCTGAGTTATTACACTACTTGTTGGGGAGAAATTACAACTTAAGATAACGAAAAATGGTGGAGCAAAAGAACCATGGTGAAAAGGACGCATTGAAAAGGACATAATGCGGACAAGGCAAGATCTTGGAAAAATTGAGCAATGGTTAAGTGGAAGCTAGGAAAGTGGTAAAAAGACCGACCGAGAAATATTAAAGAAATAGAAAATACGGAAGAACGGGTTTGATGCAGTAATAGAGCAGTTAACACAGAGGATCAGGGCAAAAAGCCAGATCAGAAGATTTGTGAACAGAAATAAGCGGTTCAAGTAGAACAGATTGTTAAAAAAATAACCCAAAGCAATTCTTCCGAATGTTAGAAGAAGACAATGGGGAAAATATTGCTCCTGGTGCAAATCAGGCCAAGGAGTTCTGGAGCGGATTATGGGGAAATAATGTGGTGCATAAAAGGGATGCAAAGTGGATAGGAACTATCAAGATAGAATTACAAGGAGGAAAGAAACAAAGGAATATTGTCATAAGCACAGTTGACGTGAAAGAACAAGTGGATAAAGTTCCTAACTGGAAAACCCCCGGACCAGATGGGACTCATGGATTTTGGCTGAAGAGATGCCACACGGTGCATGAAAGACTAGTAGCCAAATTGAATGAGTGTGTCAAGAAAGGTACAGTCCTCACGTGGATGGTGACTGGGAGGACAACACATATAATAAAAGATAGAAGAAAGGGAATATTGTGGAAAACTACCGTCATATAGCATGCCTAAACATAATCTGGAAGATACTCACTGGAATATGTGCGGCAAAGACATATACTTTCCTGGCACAGAAAGAAATACTACCAAGGGAACAAAACGGATGTAGAAAGAGTTCTCAGGGTATCAAGGATCACCTCGTCATCGATGAAACAGTTTTGAGATATTGTAAAAAAAACACCATACACAGCATACATGTCTATGACTTAGATTGACTTTAAGAAGGCATATGATATGATACTTCATTCTTAGATCGTTCAATGCCTGCAGATGTTTGGTGTTGCTGACAATATTACAAATTTCCTGATGTATAGTATGAAAGAGTAGAAAACCAGATTGTACTCAAGTAATGTATTCCTTGGAGACGTTACTATTAAAAGGGACATCTTCCAAAGTGACTCGTATTCTCCGTTACTATTTGTAATTGCACTAATACCCATGAGAATAACACTTAGTTGAAATGGGTTACTGATGATGACCTGAAATTGTTTGAGAAATCTGAAAAACAGATAGGTTCCTTAACCAAAACAGTCCAGAAGTGTGGTCGGGACATCGGTACGGAATTTGAGATTACGAAATGCTCAGTACTTAATATGAAAAGCGGAAAGAAAGCAGCCTGAGAGGATTACGGTTACCGTCAGGAGACATCATGCGTGAACCCGACGGTAGTAGGTATTTATATTTAGGGATTTTGGAGATGGATGACATTCTACACAGAGAAATGAAAGTCAAAGTCAGCGAGGCGTATCAAAAAATGGTGAAGATGGATTGAAATCCAACCTGAATGCCACAACTTTGAATACTGCAATGAATATCTGGGCAGTTGCGGTGGGCAGATATAGTACACCCATCCTCAAATGGGCTAAGGAGGAAGTATCAACACTGGATAGAAGGGCGAGAAAGTTGATGACGTTGCATGGGGCACTACACCCTAAAGTAAGCGTAAAAGAGACTGTATATGAAAAGAAAGAATGGTGGCAGAGGACTAATTAGTATAGACCATTGTATAAAGAGTGAAAGGAGAACGCTTGCCGAGTATTTGATAAATAGTGACGAAGACCTACTGCAATATGCCGCAAAAGATATGGGTGTAAATGCAGATGAAATGATGGGCAAAGAAGAGTTTAACCAAATAGCTGAGAAGAGAAAAGAGACCTTTTTGAAATTAGAATGCATGGACAGTTTGAAAGGAATACACAAGACGTTAAGGATAATACAGCATCGTTAAGGATAATACAGCATGGTTTGAACGAGGTGATTTGAAGCGTACCATAGAAAGCCTGATCATTGCTGCACAAGACCAGGCTCTTCTGACACCCAGAAATGCAGACTCGGTGGAAAGAGTGTGGAAAATGCGACCCACTTGGTAAGTGGAAGTGAGAGCCTTGCACAAAAAGAATACAAACACCGCTATGATAAAGTGTGTGTGTGTATCTTCATTGACTCTTATGCTGTAAATACCAATATGAAGTAACAGAGAACTGGTCTGAGCAAGTATCAAATAAAGTTGTGCAGGAGGATGGAAAAGTAACAATACTCTGGAATTATGATTTTCAGACGTATCATGTAATCGAACACCGTCGGCCGGATATTGTCATATTGAATAAGAGAGACAAATACTGTCAGATCATTGATGTAGCCATACCAAATGACATGAATGTTGTGAGTAAAGAGGTTGAAAATTCACCAAGTACTCCGGATTGAAAGTGGAAATGGCAAAGGCTGGATGGAATGCGAGAGGGTAATTTTTTATGTGATATCAGTGGTGATCGGAGCGTTGGGCTCAATCCCATTGAAACTTCAAAACTTCTTAAGGCAACTGGAAATCCCATGCAAGATTGATGTCTTGCAAAAAGCAGCCTTATTGGATACAGCGCACATCTTAAGGAAAGTGTTATGTCTGAGGTCCTTGTTGGGACTTGACAGATGACTAAAGACTCCGGTGCATTTTTACCTACACTGTGTTACAAAGGAATAATAATAATAATAATAATAATAATAATAATAATAATAATAATAATAATAATAATAATAATAATAATAATAATAATAATAATAATAATAATAATAATAATAATAATAATAATAATAATAATAATAATAATAATAATAATAATAATAATAATAATAATAATAATAATAACAAATATTGGCCTCAAAGCTAAATGCCAGAAACATAATTTCGGCAATAAACTCGCACGCAGTCGCAATAGTTCGGTATGGCGCTAGAATACTGAAGTGGACATAGGAGGAACTAAAAGAGATGAACAGGAAATCAAGAAAGCTTCTAACAATGCATGGAGTCCATCATCCACGTGCGGACACTGATCGCCTATACATGAAAAGAGCAAATGGAGGAAGAGGACGGACAAGTGTGGATGATCGTGTGTGTATCGGACTGGAGAGCTTAATGAGATATTTAACTTAGTGACAGTTAGGAAAGAGGGAGTATTAAAAGCAGAGAAAAAAAAGGAAAACAAAGGAAGAGGTGCAAAAAGGACATGAAGAAGAGTCACACAAGAAGAGACTACACAATCGATTCCATGCAGCCACAATAGAAGTTGCTGGAAAACACTAAAACAAGAGACCGAGAGCACTGTATTGGCAGCGCAAGACTAAGCTTTGGCCACAAACTGGAGGGTCAACCTTAGGAATGAGCAAGTGTCTCCGCTGTGTCGCTTCTGCAATAGAGTGGGTGAAACCATTGCCCATATCACGTACGAATGCCCTACAGTTGCCCAAAACCACTGCAAGTTGTGGCGACCCGATCAGGTAGCGAAAGTGCTACATTGGAAACTGCGACAAGTGGGGGCTAGAGAGAGACAAGACGCGGTATGAGCACAGACCGCAGAGACTAGCAAAATCCTTTGAGATTTCCCAATCCAGACAGATAAGGTACTAGAGCATAACAAACCGGACCTAGTGATGGTGGGCAAGATGCACCACATATGCTATATAGTTGATGTTGCATGCCCTTTTGATCCATGTTGCATGCCCTTGAATAACCAAGAAGGAAGGCGAAAAGATAGATAAATACAACCCTCTTAAGTACGAAATAGCTCTGCCAATGGCAAATGAAGAAAGAAAAGATAATGTCAATTATTGGTGGGTCCTTGGGTACAGTATCAGAAGGTATCAAGACGAATATAGTGGAAATTGGAATAGAGTACCCAGCAGAACTGTTACAAAAGGTTTGCCTCCTTGGCACGGCCAGAATAATCAAGAAAGTATTAGATAGCTGAAAAGAATGGCTAGCATGGTACCGTAGGTTGCAGGTAGCAAGCCCGCTACACATGTAAGACCCCAGGAGCTCGAACAAAACCTGTGATAAAGAGAAATAATAATAATAATAATAATAATAATAATAATAATAATAATAATAATAATAATAATAATAATAATAACAATAATAATAATAATAATATGAAATTTGGATTAGAAAAATGTGCCAAAGCAACCCTGAAAAGAGGAAAACTAGTTAAGAGTAGCAACATCGCACTAGATAAAGCCAATGAAATAAGAGAACAAGACGAAAGCCAGCCATACAAATATTTAGGAATCAATGAACTAGATTGGATACGACACACACAAATGAAAGAGAAAATAAAGAAAGAATACTATAGACGAGTTAGATCAATACTAAAAACAGAGCTCAATGCTAAAAACAAGATAATAGGTATTAACACTTTAGCCGTCCCTATACAAATAGCCACAAAACACGAACAAAACAAAAAATTGTTTTCAGTATTTAAGGAAGCTGACAAATACAAACAAGAAATCATACTACCTAATAAATACGAAGAAGAAGAAGAAACAACAAAAGCTATAAAACAAATGAAATCCAAACTAAAACTAGAACAACAACGGACCATGATAAAACGATGGCAAGAAAAGCCCCTACATGGTAAATACTGGGCTAAACTAAATGCAAAAGAAAGAGACAGAGAAAAATCCCAGCAATGGTTGAGAAGCTCAGGACTCAAAGCAGGACTGAAAGATTTTTAATTGCTGCACAAGACATAAGCCTCCCCACCAGAAATTACCAAAAACATATAATGAAAAGAAACATAACAAGTAACTGCAGAATATGTGGCGATGGACAAGAAACAATAAATCATATTATCTCTGGCTGCCCAGTCCTGGCTAAGAAGGAATATATTCACAGACACGACAGAGCTGGGACCTATATCCACTGGAAGCTATGCCAACACTATGGAATAACAACAGAAAAAAGATGGTATAAACACACGCCAGAAAAGGTCACAGAAAACGAGAAAGCAATCATACTCTGGGATATGCCAATACACACAGATAGAGAAATTAAGGCCAATAGACCAGATATAATTGTCAAAGATCATGAAGGAAAAAATGCTTTCTAATTGATGTATCAATACCAGCATATGACAACGTTTCCCTAAAAGAAATGGAGAAACTTTCAAAATACAAAGACCTTGAAATAGAGGTAACTCGAATGTGGAATCTAAAAACAGAAACAATTCCTATCATAGCAGGCACCTTAGGTATAATAGAAAAAATATTCAGACAAATATATAACAAAAACACCAGGACTTACAAATATATATAACATACAGAAAATTGCACTACTGGGCACTGCACACATCCTACGCAAAACACTTTCAATACAGTAACCATAAGAGCATCACAGCAAACCACAGCACATGCCCAAGGCACATAGACAGAACTGCGCTCGGTAGTGAAGTGAAAGCTGGCTATAAAAATAAAACTACTGAATAATAATAATAATAATAATAATAATAATAATAATAATAATAATAATAATAATAATATAGAAAGGATTGAGGTAACTCCTCCTGATATAGAGTCAAAATTAAAAGAAGAGTGCCATTGTTATCTAGTGAACGATACTTCGACATCTTGCGTATCTTCAACTTCATTGGAGTTAGCATTGCCTTTATATAGTCTCTGTTGAGTTAAAAATCATCTTTGGTTTGAGTGTGGTGAAAATTAGGTTTTTATGGAAAAGTATTTTGAAAAAACGTTTTTTGATTATATTTGGGGTTATGTTATTGTTTAGAATTTATTTATGCATGTAGAAGTTTGTAAACAAGCCTATAGGTGTTCCTCTTTTGTTAGGTAGGCAGGAGATGTGACAACATTTTTGTTGCTTTTGGTTGATTTAATCCTTTTGCTTTGACAGTATACAGGTAAAAGGTACAAAATCCAGTACTTAAGTAATTGGGTCTGTTAACATTTTTCTCACAAAAGAATGTAGGTAGGCTGGTATTGTCTTGTTCTTACTTAGAGTATTTCTTGTTTTCATGTGTAAGGTTGGGATTACTAAAAGACTACGAACCAATAAATTTTTCTAACAGCTAAACTTGTCAATTTCTCATCAACTCCCCTCCATCCCCATAAACCATAAACCATCCCCATAACCATAAACCATCCCCATAATCTGTATACTACTAAAACCCTGTGTTTGCTTGCTTGCGTGCTTGTCCGTAATTTAATACAGCCAAACCAGCGCATAATGGGAAAATATTCTGAAAGTAAGGTATCCCTGAAATGCGAATACTGATGACGGATTCCTGAGATACGCAGTTTTTAGGGTTTGTTTCCACAAATTTAATCAGTGAAACCTGGAGTTATTGCCCTTTACTGTGAACACCTGGATAGTTTTGTTTGCGTGCTTACTTGCGTCCGTGCTTGTCTGTAATTTAATATAGCCAAACCAGCGCATAATGGGAAGATACTCTGAAAGTAAGGTGTCTCTGAAATTGGAATACAAACGGAATAAGACAAGTTTAGCGTAAATCGGACCACGGATTCCCGAGATACGAGGTTTTTTCGGGTACCTTTATAAATAGCCAAACCGGTGTATAATGGGGAAAATGCTTTGGAAGTAAGGTACCATTGAAACGTGAATACAAACGGAATAAAACAAGTTTTGCGTGAATCGGACCACAGGTTCCCAAGATACGCGGTTTTTTTGGATATCTTGAACTACTGGTGACCCAACGGGTTACGGGTAGTCTCGTATAAAATTTCAAAAATTCAGTCTTTTAGCTTTACACTTTTACACAAAACAAGCACTTTAGAAATTATTTAAAAGTCTCCCTATCCCCAACTTAAGTCCCCACATGAAATTTTCTAATATAACTACACAAACGTACACGCACACATAAAAGTATACTTCATTGAAAGCAAACTGAAAGAACCCTTTCCTCTATCTTTTTTTAAGATTAAAATATATTATATTTTTGTTCCCATTGGCATATATCTAGAACAGAATTTTAAAAACACCAAACAAGCTCTACCTCCACAAAACAGGAATTTTAAAATCCCTATATACCAGTCAAATTGCATAAAGAACAATGAACGTATAGAGAGAAATAAGGAAGGCAGGAAGATAGATACAGATGGAAACTGGGCGGAATCCATCGTAATACTGACGTCAGATTCGGCAATTTCTGTTGCCTCATCAATAAGGACTGGCTCGAATTTCGACCCTTTCCGAGCTCGCTTTTATATTAGTATATATGTTTTCGTCATTTAAATCAATGGATGATTAGCGATTCGCTAATGTGTATACATAAAATTAATATAAACAGTAGGAATTGTGACTAGGGTGTTAGAAACACATTGCTAGAAATAAGAGCTAATATGCTCTAATGCCGTAGTCAATGCTCATAGATGTAAACATATACACTGCTTATATTAATTTTATGCATATATGTATACACACACACACACACACACATACACACACACACACACACACACACACACACACACACACTCACACACTTATGTATGTATGTATGTAGATCATCAAACACAATGTACGCATACCGCTTGTTCACCGGTAGGCTGCGGTCTGATGTGGTGGAGACGACTCTGTCAAAGCGCCGGGTGTTAAAACACATGAATGTTATAAAGAGGTGAGACAACTCACTACAAATCCTATCCAGGAGCCATGTACATTGAGGTTTCGCTATTTTTGTGGTTTATCAATATCACGTGCCTGAATGGAATTGGAGGCGAAGTGAATAACCTGTCCATAACAGTGTAAATACCACTTGCAGGCATGCTCCGACGATGACTACGTAGCAAGAAATTCAAAATATGAATCAGAAGCAGCACTAGTATTGTAAATATTATCGAACACATATTCACTGTATATGCGTTGCTTGTTCACCGGTAGGGTGCGATTTGACGTGATGGAGATGACTCACTCAAAGTTCCGGGTGTTATAACATCTCAAGAAAAAAGACGCGAACATATCAACGTTCAATAGCAGAATGGTAGCGGAGGTGGCTATTAAGTGGTGAAAGTAAAGAAAAGAAATAGAAAGAAAGGTAGGTAGAGTGAGGTGGGGAGGGGATTTTAAGGTTTGGCTATAGGATAAAGTAAGGTGCATAGGTGCATGGTGTCTAGGAATTGTGTACGGGGCAGCCAAGAATATAAGAGAGAAGATGAGAATGTAGAGGAAGATAGAACAAAATGAAAGGAATTTAAAGAGAGTAGTAGATATCTGGTAGTCTTAAAGTCTAAAGTTGTTGGGGGAGGACATTTAGTAGTAATTGTGTCCATTCTGACTAAGGTCAGTGGTTGTAGAGTTATTTTTAGCAATGGAGCTATGGGTATGTAGGTAGTCGAGAAAGGAAGAGCTAGTTGAATGTTAAATTATTTATGAGTGGGAGTTAGAGTTAAGGGGTCTATATTAGAGAATTTATTGGGTTAAAGTTTAAAAACAAATTAAGAATAAATTAAAGAATTAATATTTATCTCATTGTATGATAAGGTAAGTTAGATAGAAATTACGAAAGACATAAGGTAGTTATAGAGATATAGAAGGGGTATGTGTTAATAATCATAGGGGTTTGTATGTGGGGGCTGAGCTTACATTTAAATTTATAAAAGAATTTAAAAGTGCGGAAGAATTTGTGCTTACACATAGTGAAGGCCTCGTTGTATTTATTAAGCAATTGTGGTGAGTTGTAGGTTAAAATTTTGAGAGATTCTTTTAAGCAAAGTCCACAACTGGAGTATTGACCCTGATATGGGGTACCCGAGTCTATTATAGCCCAGGACAGTTTATACTGTATTTTTCTATTAATTAGATGGTGTACATGGCTGGCTAGTGATGTAGAATTACTATTCTTATCATATTTAAACGAGTTTAAATGTGCATAATACCTTTGTTTAAAATTTGGTCCTAGAACCAATGCAGTAGCCACAGGAGTTATTTACCATGTGAACGGTGCTTCGGTATACGACGTTGAATCTTCTGCATTGGGCTTGCAACGGGCAATCTGTCCCGGATATGCTTCTCTTTTCTTCTTTCTTTTCATCTCCTTATTCTATTATTCCCTTCCTCTATGTCGTCATCTTATTAGTATATACGATTCTCATTTTCCCTATCCCCCCCCTATTTGTCTCTGATGACGGTATATCTCATACTCAGAGATATCCCAGAAGCAGGTGTAAAATTTTGAATTTCTTCCTATAATAATATTGTATACGACTTGAGATGTTCGCCTTGCCTTAATGTTTGCTGTCCTGTTTAACAATTATATATATATATATATATATATATATATATATATATATATATATATATATATATATATATATATATATATATAATTGTTAAACAGGACACCAAACAGGCAAGGCGAACATCTCAAGTCGTATACAAGTCGTATATATACAAGTCATACATATACAAGTCGTATATATATATATATATATATATATATATATATATATATATATATATATATATATATATATATATATATATTTACTAGCACTATAGCCCGGCTTTGCTCGGGATTAAATTAGGATTATTAAGCTAATGAAGCTCTTTATTTCAAATCAAACGAAGTAACATCGACGTCAAATTTGAGCAAAATCCGTTGAAATTGGTGAACTTTTGGCTGAAAATGAGTTGCAGACAATTTGATTGGGAAATCCCATTAGGAATCGGTCTATCGATTTTTTCCACTCATCGATTTTTTTTCCTGCAGTTTTAGCTCAGAGCTGCGGTCATGCTGATGCACCGCCGTTATTTTTTTCTTTGTTTTGAAGAACTTAAAGCATTCAAAGATCCCATGAGTCCTATGTAATGCTGGCATCAAGTTTGAACAAAATACATCAAAATTGGTAAAAGTTATGGTTGAAAATGGGGTGTAGCCAATTTTAGTAGGAAGTCCTATAAGGAATCGGTTTATCGATTTTTTAAAATCCTGATTAAATGGAAGACCCCATAAGGAATTAGTTTATTGATTTTTCACCCCAAATAGGACTTAACCGAACACAACATTGCTGATTCAAAAACATCTATATTTATACTTTAAAGTTGGTTTTCATACCCAATCCAGTTCTGCAGAATCAGCGTCGCGACGTGAGCGCATCGGTTGGGAGTTTGATTGGCAGAGATGATCAGGTTGCATATACCAGCCCTTTTGAAAACACCTCCCCCATCATGTAACCCCCCTTTGCCCATGGGTTGGGAACCCTTCCAGCAAGGAAAATAGAACGTCCAAAAGGGCCCCCGATCCCCTGTGTCAGAAGCGGTTATGTTCAGATCACAACTAAGTACATATATATGGACAACACACACACACAAACATATACGTACATACACCTATTGCATGCATGTTTTTTGTACGCCCTTGTCCCAGCCTCTGTCCCACCACCACTCCCTACCTGAGTAATACCATCAATTGAGGCAAATTTGGCACTCGGACGTAAGTTTTGTAAGAGGAATAGAGAGGCCTATCTTCTCCCGCAGAGATGTGAGAGTCAGATCTCCCCTTTCGAAAACATGAACAGTTTTGTAACATTGTTTACAAAATAATAGCTGATCGTTTGCGAAGGAGCGTGTCTCCAGTCAACATTTAGGATTTTTGCTCTGGTAACTTCTGCTCTCTCCCATGTTCACGCCTGACCAGCTATATGTCGCTATGAGTAGAGCAACGGATTCAGCAAATTTGGAAATATATATATATATATATATATATATATATATATATATATATATATATTCACGGGCAACACACACACGTATGTACACCTATTGCATACATGTGTTTTGTACGCTTACATGTTCGTGTGTGTGTGTGTGTGTGTGTAACTGAAGCCATTCACACATACATACATACATACATAACAATCCCTGTCTGTCTGTTTTTGTCTGAAAAGACGAAATTTTTAAAATCTGTTATCTCTCTCTCTCTCTCTCTCTCTCTCTCTCTCTCTCTCTCTCTCTCTTTACACCTTCGCTAGAAGGGGACTTAACCCATGTTTGCAAATGCTGATGTACTTCTCCGACTTGAAAATTGTTAGAAGTTATGGTTTAAAATTATTTTTAATACAAAAATTCACCCCTTAAGAAGCAAAAAAAAAAAAAATCAAAAAATAAATGGCCGATTCTGGGTATTTTCGACCATGAGGAATCCATTGGTGCGACTCCCGGGCTGCTATCTTGTAAGGTGCGGATTTCTTTAGATGCAACACACACACACACACACACATACACACACACACACACACACACACACACACACACACACACACACACACACTCTCACAAACTCAGCTTTACAATATGTATATATATATATATATATATATATATATATATACCAGAGCAAACACATAAATGCGAAGCAAAGTGAGAAAAATGGTACTCGATAATCACCCATAATTTAAACGGCCAAGAAGAATCTGGTTACTTTCTTCAAAGAATGGGCTTACGGATTACGATAGAAATTAACCGTAATAACGTATTTTTTAGCTATCAACTTAGATTTACAATTAAATAAATTTAAACTCTACCGTAAGCTCAATGAAAAGCTATGTTATATTAGCAAAGAATCTAATCATCCACCCGTAATTCTTAAGAACCTAGTTAGTAATGTAGGAAGGGGAATATCATCTATTTCTTCAGATGAGACAGCATTTCAAAATGCTGCGCCGTATTACAATAATACAAGGAAAAGTGGATTCTCGGAGAAGATCCAGTATGGTCAAGTTAATTCTAGCAATATTATATCACGTAGACCTAGAACTAGGAAAGCTTTGCGGTTTAACCCCGCATTTAATATTGCCGTAAAAACTAATATAGGTAGGGATTTCTTAAAAAATTAATTTCTAAGCATTTTCAATCTAGTCATAAGTTCTATAGAATATTTAATAAGAGAACACTGAAGGTTAGCTATTCTTGTTGCAAAAACTTTGCCTCTTTTATTAGCCAGCATAACACGAAAATTATTACAGACAACTACAGTGCCGAATCTAATCTGAGGAACTGCAACTTCAAAGATAAGACGTGCTGACCGTTGGAAGGCAAATGTCTTGAAAAAGGAATTGTTTATAGAGCCAAAGTGCAAGTAGATGGTTCACAAGAATATAAAACATACACAGTGGCTTCGGAAAATTCATTCAAGACTCGATTCTATTCCCACTGAAATTCTTTCCGATACCCCGAGAACAGGACAGCAACTAGTCTTGCAAAGCATGTCTGGGAACTGAAAGAGAATGATACCCGTCCTTTCAATGTAACCTGGGAAATTCTAGAAAAAGCATCAGGATACAGACATGTAGCTTATAAAAGACCTATGAAATGTAATCTTTGCCTCTAAGAAAAGTTCTTCATCCTGTTCCAGGATAAAAATGCTTTGAACCAGAGACGCGAGCTCTTAGATTCCTGCAGGCACGCCGGAAGTTTAAAATGTCAACCGACAAAATACCGTACGGGTAAAATGTTTTGACTTTCGGAAAATTTTGGCTGCCGCATTTGAATTTGACTTTACACGGTATAGTTATTTTGCATTGCAATGCTAGTGCATATTTCGACTTCACTTTTAGGAAAGCGTTCGACTGTTTTACAAATTTAAGCTTAAGCTTCGCCGAGGTGTATTTTTATTGTTTACTCACATATTTAATTATGTTATATCAAATTAATGTGCAATTTCCTTATTTTTACATTTTAATATTATATACACCGGACAGTTTTTAAATTTTTTTTGCATATAAACGTTATGATGTATATATTTATCTTGATATGAAGATATGGCTCTATATATTTATGTGTATGTTTGTATATGTGTACGTATGTATATGTATGTATATGTATGTGTGTGTGCGTTTGTATATATATATATATATATATATATATATATGTTTGATTCTCCTCTCTCTCTCTCTCTCTCTCTCTCTCTCTATATATATATATATATATATATATATATATATATATATATATATTGTCCGACGAACGGGAACGGGAAACTCTGAGTAACAGTTTCAATGATACTTTTGCTGCTTTTTAATAATAATAATAATAATATATATATATATATATATATATATATATATATATATATATATATATATATATATATACAAAACCCTCCCCTTGCCTCTCTGCCTTTCTCCCCTCTCCTTTCCTTCCTACTTCCTCCCACCCACCTCTCCTCTCCTGCTCCGACTCCTACTTCTCTTTACTAACACTAATTACTTCAATGTTTATAACAATATTATACTAGTATTCATTAGTGGATAGGAACCTAGACTCTTTTAACTTCACATAACAATCCCTAAACAATTAAAATAGGAATATAGTAGAAGTTGCCCAATGACATATAATTTACACATGTAGATAAACCTGAAATTTCTCTAATCACAATATTTTGCCAATCACTATATTATTACTATTATATTATTACTATTATAATTGTTCTTCAAACTTCTAATTTTAATTTTAACTTCAATCCTAATTTTCTTTTTCTTTTTTATATTTTCAATTTACTTTTTACCCCTTCCATTATTATTTATTTATCTTCTAAGTAAGTGTATGTACCCATGTAATAGATAAGTTTATAAAGCTAGGAAATTTTAGTGGCGTGTTTGGGTAAACTGACCACTCATCACAATGATATCAAATTACAACCTTAATCTATATTGCAACGAGTGGTCTAGGTAAGAAATTATTTATAACCACTACAATCCCATCCAAGACGGCATCCTGTTCTCAACTCCATAGTATTTTATCTCTTTATCTCTTATTCTACTTTATGGGTTTATTTCTTTTATTTCTTTTGTTACTTTATTCCAATTTTACTAAATCTTATTTATATATGTATCTAACTTTATTATTCTTATTTTTACTTCTATTACTCTCGATTTGATTTCTATTACTTTTATATTTTATTTCTTATTTCATTTTTGTATTCTTTAACTTTTACTTTATTTTTTACTTTTGATCTCTTTCTATCTTATACACGCTACGCTGAATTGTGGTACAGTATGGGCAGATTTTTGAAATCCAACGAATATTTATGCAGATATAACTGTTTAAAGGATAAACCTATTATAATGGATAATACTAAGTGGACTTTTTCCTTTTCTCTTTCTCTTTCTTTTCCCTTTGTGATGTAATCTTGGGGCTGAAAATGTTTGCGGCTGAAGATAGCTTTAAACCATCCTTTATATCAACAATATATACTGATGTAATGACAGATTGTGTATAAAGCTTGAAACACGTGTACCGCGATATCCTTTGTGTTCTGTTTTCAATTTACGTTTAATATATTTTTTCACCTGTGCCACTATCTGGCGTATACAGGTGCTTACATTTATCAAGTATTGCATCTAAAACTTACAGTACCTACGTATATATATATATATATATATATATATATATATATATATATATATATATATATATATATATATATATATATATATATCTATATATATATATATAATTGTATTTCGTGATGGTCATTTGTTTTTGCCATATAAACACACGCACTATATATTCATTCTTCACTCGTCTATTACTATTCTTATTCTAACTCATGTCCATTGTCCGAAATCTTTCGTCACACATCTGTGACCGCATCAGCGACATTTTCCGTCTTCGTGTGTGCTCTTGCCCTGCTTATTCACACAGAAGGTATGTGAAGAACGAATATATAGTGCGTGTGTTTATTTCGAAAAAAAAAGACCACCCGAAATACAAGTATATCTGTTTCAATACGCGACTTCCCATCAGGAATCTTGCATCACAAATTCATTCGCGTATATATATATATATATATATATATATAGGCTATGAAAGATCAAGAAGACCCAAAGGTCAGGTAATGCTGAGTATGTGCTATGGACAAACTATAGTTAAGCTCCAGGTTCGGTGATTATGCGAATGAGGAGTCCAACCTAGGTCATATATCAGCATGTGTATATATAAAAAAATTAACAGAATGAGATAAAAATCCAAGGCTGTGAAAGACTGCGGAACATTTATAAATAGAAGGTCTTACAGCTGTTTCCGGGGTATTTTATATAACCCTTCATCGGAGACGGTGTGAAAAAATGGTTAAGCAATAGTTATCCTAGATAAGATATGAAATAGAGAGTGAAGTGGAGGAATGAAAATAGACGTGAGATATGCAAGGATATTGTATCTTCAGTTCCATTATTTAGGCAGAATGGTATACATATAAAATTCCTGTACCTTGTGATTAAGTTTTAATAGTATTTAAAATTGGTGTTATTGAATCAAGGGTTTTTTTGAAGTGATTTAAAAGTTGGGAATATGTATGTATGTATGTGTGCGGGTATATATATATATATATATAGGCGCAGGCATAGATCTGTGGTATAAAGATAGCTTCCCAACCACACCGTAGAAGTAAGCCGAAAGAATCGTTGTCCTAAATAAAGCTTCAAGTACACTCTGCTTTCCGTATCAATCATTTTAGAATACACTCAACGTGCACTGAGGAATTCCTTACCTATATCCAGCAACGAAAGTGCACTACCCCGGATGACGCCAGGTACCCGCAAATGCTGAACGTGCTCTGCAGGCACACTACAAGGAATATTCCCATAACTAGGTTTGGATACTACATCTTTAATTTTCAATATAATTTATGTATATATAGTTCAAATTTACAGAGAACAAAAGACGCATATATATATATATATATATATATATATATATATATATATATATATATATATATATATATATAAAATATATAGTTTTAGGGAAAATAACCAATTTTCAAGAACTCATCGATGAAAATCCACTATCACATATAGAAAAATTAATAATTAAAAGCACAATAAATGAGTATAATATAAAGTAAAGTAAATATCATAAGATAAATATAATAAAAAGATTACACGTGTTTCATAACCAATTTTCAAATAGAAAAGAAATTTAAATCGATTAAAATCAATTGAAATTATCGAAAATAAATTCTATTAAAAAATATAGCTACTCGTCAGATCGTAAGTAGAACAATAATTAGATATATATCTCAACCAACAATAAGTACCAAATGAATTAATATGAAATACTTATTATATAAAGATAGAAAAATTATTAAAAAAATATCATAATATCAAAATAATAACCATTCAATAATCATCCCTTCATCCATTATAATAACATGTATATTATATACAAAAAACATCTTACATAAATTATCATTGTTTTAAATACAAGTTGAACGAAGTTTAAGTTTAAAATAATAATGAAGATAAAATTAGTACATATTTAACCGGTGTAATATTTAAAGCTATACTATTTAAAGCTAAAGACGTTTATTTAATTATAATTAAAGATCAATTGAATAATAGAAAAATACAAGATTATTTATTTCTACAAACGTAATAATAAAAAATATGAATGAAAAAATTATGAATGGAAAAAATTATGAATGAAAAAATTAGGAAAGAAAAAATTATTAAGAATAAAAGGTTAAACTTTATATATATATACAAAGTTTTGATTTTAAAAAACTTTAACGATATTATAAACTATAAAGATTAATAATTAATCAAATAATATTAATCAAAAATAATCGAAAATATATCAACACTATTCCAATCGAAGTTCTAATATTATGTTGAAATGAAACTATAACTTCTAAATAATTTAGTGTTAAATAAGTTATCTATTAAAATAATCTATAAAGAACCAAATGAATAGTATAAAAACAAGAATACATATTATTTTCAAATAGTAGAAAATCTTTAGCAAAGTGAAAACAGTACTTATCCAAATTTTTCCGTAATATATATGATGAACTCTCTCGACGTATGAGGATCTGACAACCTACTCCTTCTTTGTCAGTTAAAATACTTATGTCGAATGTTACATTTGAGTCCCGCCAACGATTTGTAAAGACGCCCACATATGTTGAAAGTATGAGAATTTGGGGTAAATTCAGGCGGTATATCTGTAGCCGCTTTTCTCTTTTGCCTTGCACCCCTAGCCTGTTTATGCTGGTTGCAACAAAGTTTCTTATACCATTCTGACACAATGATCTCCATTTTGTTCGCTCCAAGGCTGTTTGCACAAAGGTGATGTGAGCCATATTGACTGCTGAGAGGTTACTCTTCAGCTTGTCCTTATATTTGAGCCATGGTCAGCCAACATTCATGAGTCCACTATCAAGCTAGCTATACGCGACAACTTTGTGTATTCTTTCGTCACTCATTCTGACGACATGGCCAGTCCAGCGCAATTGCGACTGCATAAGGAAGCTCTCGATTCCGCCAATCTTACACTTGCTAAACAGGTCAGCATTAAAAACTCTGTCTTTTAATAAATAACTGCAGATTAGCCTTTGTGGAAGATGTCTAGCTGGTTAACCTGCCGTCTATAAGGTGTTCACGATTCTGAGCCACACAAGAGAGTAGTAAAAATGGCAGCTTTATAGACCTGTACTTTGGTGTCAAGTTTAATGCCCCTTTCATTCCTTAAGCGATGACGGAGTTTGCCAAATGCGCTGGTTGCTTTTGCAAGACGGTTGAGCGCTTTTCATCAAGGAAAGCGCTCAAATTCACTTTACTACGAAGATATGTAAATGACTTCACATGCTTTAGGTTTTTCCCATCAACTCGTATAAGAGTGTCAGGGAAATTGTGAACTGATGGCCTCAGTTTGACACCTCGAATTGGCTTAGGTATAGGGAAGGACAGTGGATCACTTCGGTCTTCTTTATGCTGATGGTCAAGCCAAAGGCTTTACATGCAGCAGAAAACTGGTCTAGAAGTTCCTGAGCCTCCTGTAAGGAGGTCGCTACTAGTGCAGCAGCATCTGCAAGAGGCAGACCACGAATGATATGATGCGCGGCAGTGTTTTGGCTTTGAAACACTGATCATTGAATAGTCCACCACATGTTCGAAACTGGAATTTGACACCACTTTGTATGTCGCCAAATGCATACCTCAGTGTCACTGAGAGGAAGAGTGCAAACAAAATAGGGGCCATAACACAACCTTGCTTTGTGTCGTTCGTAACATCGAAGATTCCCCGCCGGACACGACAACAGCCTTCATTCCCTCATGAAAGGAGATAATAATATTCAACATCTCATCAAGTATACCGAGCTTTTTCAGAACTTTCCAACGCGCTTGCCGGTTAACAGCATCGAAGACCTTAATAAGGTCAACAAACACCATGAGCAAATCTTGATTTTTCTCACGTATTTTCTCGATGTCATGACGGGGGGAAAATATCATGTCGGTAATGCCACGACCAGAGCGAAATCCGCACTGTGATTCTGGATATATGTCATTTACGACGTGTTTGATGATCCTGTCAAGAACGAGTCGAGCAAGAATCTTACCAGCAATAGACGGAAGTGACATCCAACGATGATTATCACAGACACTTCTGTTTCCTTTGTTCTTATAAAGATGTTGAATTGAGGCATCCTTGAAATCCTGAGGCTCATGGCCTACCATCCAAATATTTATGAAGAAGACGTGCAATTTCTTAAAAAGCTTCTCTCCATCATGCTTGTAGATTTCAAGCGAGACTGCATCCCTGCCAGGCGCTTTACCAGAAGAGATCTGTTTAACGGAGTTTACCACATCCAGGAAGGTTGGGTCCAGAGACAATTCCGGTATTTCAGCGTGCTGTGGAATAGACATTCTGGCATCATCATTAGTGAATGAAGTGGAGTTCAACATGGCTTCAATGTGACCTTTCCACCGTTTCAGGGTTTCGGATTTGTCAGTTAACAGTATCTCTCTATTGGATGAAAAAATAGGAGTAACACCGTGCTCTTGAGGACCATACACTTTCCTGAGGCCATCACAGAAGGCTTTAGAACCCTTTCTTTCCACAGCTTCCTGGAATTCAATTGCCTTGTAAGACTACCAAGCCTCCTTCATCTGTTTCAGAGCACGTTAGACCTGGCCTCTGCATTTCTTATAAGCATTTTCTTTTCTGGATGAGCTCTTGTCATTGATCCATGTTTTATGAGAGCTGTGCATTTTATTTATCAACTGCTGGGCATCTGTGCTGTTATTACTGAACCAATCTTAATGTTTAAGAACAGGAAGTCTGAGAACCTCTACGGATGTAGAGTGCATTGCGTCACGCAGAGCCTTCCAAAATGATTCAATGTCACCACTGATATCAATAGTGTTGAGTGCAGTGTTCACCTTAATAGAAAGCTCAACCTGGTTTTCAAAGGCGAAACATTAGTGCGCTTAGGCACTGATGACTTTTGTAGCATTGGATGTTTCAGATGGAGTGTAACCTTACTGCGAAGAAGAGAATTGTCAGGGAGATAGTACGTGTTATAAAGGGAACGTGTAATGCTAAAGTCCCTAATATCTCGCTTCTTAGTGATAACATAGTCTATGAGATGCTAATCTTTAGATGTTGGATGCATCCAGGTCGACTTCCGCTGTTGAAAAAAGTATTTGTGATAGTTAGACTGAATTCCCTGCAGATGGAGGGAGAGCGCACACAGACCGCTGGAGTTCATTTGACCTACACCATGGTGACCAAGTACACCCTCCCATGTCTGATAGTTAGTACCAACATGAGCGTTCAAGTCGCTCATAAGAATAAGTTTATCCCATCTGGTGACAAATGGAGATGACATCACGGAGTTGGTTGTAAAAGTCATCCTTTTCCTGCTCAGTGTTGACCATGGTTGGAGCATAGTCACTGACAAGCGTAGCACGAGTCTTATAATCAAGCTCTGACGTTAGAATCACGATGCGATCAGAAAGAAGGGATCTAGCTATTTCTGCCTTGATGGCGAAACCAACAGCAGAGTTGTGTGGCTTGTCCTCATTTCTATCAGACCAGAAAAATACGTATCCACCTTCACTTTCTTCTAACTGTGATGATCCTGCAAGACGAGTTTCACTGAGTGCATCTATGTTGATGTTGCATTTCTTTAGTTCAAGCACAACCAGTGCTGTTCTTTGTTCTGGTGTAGAGTGACTGTCTTGGAGAGTGCGCAATTTCCAAGAACCAAGGTTGATATTCTTAGATTTCTTTATGTTTCGACAGCGTTACTTAATAACCAGACAGCTGCAGCTGGCTGCCATGTTTAAGGTGAGTAAGCAACGTTTAGGGCTCCTTTTCTCACTCCTCCCCTGTTGGGGAAGCAGTGCCGTGCCTAAATAGACTTGCCTTGTCACCACTGGCGGACACAGACAGCACAGTTACTCACAAGTTTTGTGCTAGAACGGTTATAACCCAATGATCGCCGACCATGTAGAGATCCAACAAGAGACTTCCAGTAATATCCTTTATTTGTCCCTGTCATTTTCACTCTCTCGACTGAGGACCATTTGTCTTTGCAAGATGTAATTGTGCGGTACTGAACGAATAAATGTAAGTCGTCAGAAAATCCATACATATGAACTGATTTAAGTATTGAAGGCTTGTGTAGAACCAGCCACACCTTCTGGAAGTGATGATAGCAATAATATGGTGCACATATGCACCACAATACCAAGAACAATACACCTCAAGGTTTTTCATCAGAGGTTTGCATCTCCGAGAAAGCAACCTCGAGTGTTCAGGTGAAGTAAACACCTTTTCTTCGCAACACCCTTGATGATTCCGCAAGGGAAAATGAATTTGGCCAAAATAACACACTTATAAGCCCAGCAACCACATTGACTGAGTTTGACATGAGTAAGCCAATTTGGGAGGAAGTCCAGGAAGTTATTAAGGCAGCAAGGTCGGTCTCTGCTCCAGGGCCCAGCGGACTATTGGACGTTGTCCCCGGCTTCTCGAAGTTGCTTTAATTAAAATGTACAACATAGAAAAGTAGTAATATTTATGCACAATGTATTTCATCTGTCTTTACGTTCTGAGTTCAAATTTCGCCGAGGTCGACTTTGCCTTTCATCCTTTCGAGGTCTATAAATTAAGTACCAGTTGCGTACTGGAGTCGATCTAATTGACTGGACCCTCACCTAAAATTTCGGGCCTTGTGCCTAGAGTAGAAAATAATATTCATGCACAATATTATAAATATATTTCATTCTATTATTCTTTTACTTGTTTCAGTCATTTGACTGCGGTCATGCTGGAGCACCGCATTTAGTCGGACGAATTGAGCCCAGGACTTATTTTTTGTATGCCTAATACTTATTCTATCGGTGTCTTTTGCCGAACCGCTAAGTTACAGAACGTAAACACAGCAACACCGGTTGTCAAGCAATGGTGGGGAGACAAACACACACACACACACACACACACACACACACACACACACACACACACGCACACACACACACACACACATATATATATACGACGGGTTTCTTTCAGTTTTCACCTACCAAATCTACTCACAAGGCTTTGGTCGGGCCGAGGCTATAGTAGAAGACACTTGCCCAAGGTGCCTGCCACGCAGTGGGACTGTACCCGGAAACATGTGGTTGGGAAGAAAGCTCCTTGCCACAGCCACGTCTGCGCCTATGTGTATATATATATATATATATATATATATATATATATATATATATATATATATATATATATATAAAAGGATAAAGAGAGCAATGGTAAGGTTGGAAATATATTTTATGGATGCACACGCTAATACACGACTTATAATCCCCAATCCTGTTCATACAACGACTGGGGCAAAACTAGTCGGTATACACCACTTACTCGGTATTACCTGTATCCTTTTGGGTTTGGTTAAATCCAATACCCTCCTCAACCTTGTATATATATATATATATATATATATATATATATATATATATATATATATATATATCCACAATGAGCAGAACTTACTTGCAGGTATTGGTAGTGCAAATCAGAGGTGCAATCTGTGTGGGTGTTTTTTCAAAACACTGTCTGGTTTAAAAAGCCACATCAGACGCCATGAAAGGGCTAAGGTGTAGGTGCAGGAGGTGGTCAAACTCTGTTTAAGGAGTAGACAACCACCATATATATATATATATATATATATATATATATATATATATATATTTATATATATATATATATATATATATATATATATATATATATATATATATATATATATATATATATATATATATATATATATATATATATATATATATATATACTAGTTGAATAGCCCGTCGTTGCCAACTAGCGGAGGGTATGCTGAGGGTTCTGGGATCCCGAAGGAGGAGAATTGAAAGTGAATCAACCAGTTGAGGACTATCTCACAACTCAGCGTTGAAGGGTATTGCGAAGAAAGGTGTTTACTTCACCTGAACACTCGAGGTTGCCACACTTCGCTTGTCACCAAACACCTTCTTGGTGAATCCGAAAGGGTTGGAAATGAAATTCCTACAAAAGCAGAGAGACTGACAATTATAGGATGTCACACACACACACACACACACACACACACACACACACACACACACACACACACACACACACACACACACACACACACAAGTAATCACGAGTTTAAAATGGTGTAGAGTAGATATATGTATGTATGCATGTATGTGTATGTGTTTGTGTGTGAGTGTTTTTGCGCTTGACAGCAGAAAAGCCACCTACCCTCTTTCTCCTTAAAGCTACGTATATCCAAACCCCCGCAGGGGCCTCATTATAGATTTCTATTGAAATCCAATTAGCCTATAATTGAACTGGATGTTGGTTTAAATTGTATACAAAGTTTTGTCAAGATTGGTTCACTGGAATAGGTAGCAAGATGGTAACAGACAGATAGACAGATTGACAGACAGAAATTGCCATTTATGTATAAGATATATATATATATATATATATATATATATATATTTATGTATATAGGCGCATGTGTGACTGTGTGGTTAGAAGCTTGCTTCCCAATCACATGGTTCCGGGTTCAGTCCTACTGCGTGGGACTTTAGGCAAGTGTCTTCTACTATAGTCTCGGGCTGGCCAAAGCCTTGTGAGTGAATTTGGTAGACGGAACCTGAAAGAAGCCCGTCGTATATATATCTATGTGCGTGTCCATGTTTGTACCCCACCATCACCACTTGACAAATGATGTTGCTGTGTTTACGTCCCCATAACCTAGAGGTTCGGCAAAAAAAAACAATAAAATGATTACCAGGCTTGAAAAATAAGTACTGGGATCAATTCATTCGACTAAAAATTCAAGGCGATGCCCCGGAACGTCTTCAGTCTAATGATTGAAACTGGTAAAAGGTAAAAGGTAAAAGAAAAGATATATATATATATATATATATGTGTGTGTGTGTGTGTGTGTGTGTGTGTGTGTGTGTGTGTGTGTGTGTGTGTGTGTGTGTGTGTGTGTGTGTATGTGTGTATATATATATATATATATATATATATATATATACACACACACATAAACATATATGAACACACACGCACAGACACATATTCCATTTATTTTTACTTTATTTCATACACTCTTATACGGAAAACAAATAATCTGAGATCATGAAACTTCAAGATATATTATTTCTAGAATAACTGTTTTAAAGCCATCTTATTTGTAAAAAATACATTAAAAAATAAAGGGTATTGTGAATCGATCAGCTCATGTCGGTTACTGATACAAGGCAGCTCATTGTTATAATGATGCTGGTAGCTACTGACTATTGTCGGCTGACTTACATTTCATCTCATTGAATATCATCTGAATTACTTTCAGCAGTAACAGTTGCAGCTGCAATGCTAGCTGTCAGGTAACATTAGTAGCAGTAGTAGAGTGGAGATAGAGATAGATAGATAGATAGAGAGAAAGAGAGAGTAAGAGAGAGAGGGAGGAGAGAAGAAGAAGAAGAAGAAGAAGAAGAAGAAGAAGAAGAAGAAGAGGAGGAGATAGAGGAGGAATAAAGCTAAAAATAGAAATATGAAAAGATGAGCGAAAGAGAAAGGGAAAGTAGCTTGGCTATATGTAACTGGAAGAAAGTATTGATGATACTGCTGGAGAATTTATAAATAAGGAAGTATCAGCTGGATAAAATAGGGTATCAGAAGCAGAGAAGCGTTGCAGTCTATGGAAAAATACTGAAGGAGCATTGAAGGAATAGAAGAGTTAGTAGGAAAGGAAGTATGTATATCAAAATTTATTTCTGTATGCGACTATGTTTATAGGTAGTTGTTAGCCCTTTCAGAAATTGTGTGAAAGCAGTTGACAGCACATTGAAACAGTCTCTTGCCACATCCACGGAGACTAGCTTTGTATTGCAACAATTTACGTTAAAGACGACTAACCTTCCAGCTGTCATTCAAATTTCCTTCATTCGTATTATAGAACAAGTGATGTAGAAATCCTTGTTCAGTTTACTGCTAGAGCCGAAATCACATTTCAACGGAAGAAGCTTACCATTGCAACACACGATTTATAATTTATGTACATTATGGATCCCAAATTGTTACTTTGACAAGCGATTCTGATCATCAAACGAATGTAATTATTTAAAATTTGTTCTTAACGTTATTATTATTAACATCATTATTGATAATTTGTAGCTATGAAATGGCCATATTAAATGCTTTATCTATGAAATACTCAATGAAATAATAGTTTGAAAATCTAATCGAGAAATAAAAAAAGAAGTAATCTGCTTTGCATTTTCTAAATGGATTTAAGAGTGAGAATTACATTACAAAGATAAAAAGAAACGACTTCAAACTAAGACTATAACGCCTGTAAAAGCAACAGTAATAACAGCAACAAATTAGTTATGGATTATTCAGCAGGTTCAAACCTGAAGGAAAGTCCTATTAGATCACCTACACTAAGTGAAAAGCAATTTTTCCAAAACAATGCAGGCAATCAACAGCAACAGTACCAACAACAGCAAAAACACCAATTTCCTGGGATGCCAAGTAGCAAGAGAGACCTCATTGATAACATGTTTACCTATATCAATAGAGATTTACTGATTTCCAAGATATTCTACTTTTTCTTTTTCGCTGCATTCGGTTCACTCTTTCCATTGATGGCAGTGTATTTTAGACAACTTGGTATGAACCCAACCCAAGGAGGCATTCTTATAGGATTTCGCCCTTTCGTTGAATTCTGTAGTGCTCCTTTATGGGGTGTTTTTGCTGATAAATGGAAGAAAGGAAAGCAGCTTCTCTTATTTTCTTTATTTTGTTGGATTGCTTTCACATTATCTTTGGCCTTTGTACGACCTCCTGCCCATTCTTGTATCTCAACTAACTCAACGCATCTATTTCTTTCTGAACCATACGAGAGACGACGAAGGGAAGTGGCCTCTGCCGAAAACTGGATAAATCCAGAAAATCTTCTGATCGATGACAGTGCCTTATCTCTTACAGAATCTCATTCTAATTCACTAAAAAATTTTATGAACGGATTGTATCATCAAGATTTGGGAACGAGTGATTCTGGTGGTCCTTATTATATAAAAAGAAACGATGTAACCGGTCGATATCGAGATCCCGCTGATTTATTTTCAACGAAGGAATACCTATCTCATTTTATTTCTAAACGCAAAAGACCTAAGCATGAGGGATACGAAATCGACCATTCTAAGATTGCCAATAAGAACAAGGAACAAGTTGCTGGTTTGGTAAGCCCGCGTTTCAGCACCATTGTCTATCGTGAGGACCAGGTGCAGCAGGTATTCTTTGTCTTGCTTGTTCTAATCGTCGTTGGGGAATTCTTCAGTGCGCCTGCCATAACTCTTGCAGATTCTGTAACATTGGCATATCTAGGAGATGATGTTGAAAACTATGGGAGACAGCGAATGTTTGGTTCACTCGGATGGGGAGTTGCCATGTTTTTGGTTGGAATGGCGCTTGATCATTCAACAACATTTCCAAACCATCCTTGTGGTACTCAAGAACAGGGTGAGAAAAATTACGTGGTATGCTTTGCTGTTTTTTCTGTCCTCATGAGTTGCGCCTTTATTACAGCAACTCAGTTCAATTTTGCCTTCCAGCAAGGAATTATGGATATTCCTTTAAAACAAATTGCATCCCAGATTAAGGAAAAGATTAAAGAAACAGTCACCGGACGAAGGAAGATTGACCGAATGCGACTCGTAGAAGAAGACGATTTCGATTATTATACTAAAGACAAAGCGCATATCGAACCAACTTTTCAAGAAAAACCTCCATCCGATAAATTGCATATCTCACTCGGTGAACAAAATGACATGGTTAGTGACACAGTAAAGGGACAGAGTAGTGGAAGTGGAAAGACATTCGAAGAGGAGACCTATTTTGGAAAATGGATAACTGTATTGAAGATGTTGGCCAATCTTCGTTATATGTCAGTATTATTTGTTGCTTGGTTTATGGGATTTGGAATTGGACTTATTTTCACTTTTCTTTTTTGGCACCTACAAGACTTGGGTGGATCTCCTACGCTATTTGGTGTGGCATCCGTATTCAATCATATTTCGGAATTATTGGCTTATTTCCTTAGTGTCAAATTCATATCAAAGTTTGGTGAGTACATTTTGCTGTATATAATTTTTCTAAGATAACTTAGTTTAAGCTTGTCATGCACGCATGCCTTTGTGTGCGTACACAAACTTAGGTATACAAATGTGCACACCATTCTGTAAATTCAAGTTATGAATACAAATTCTGTATCTATATATGCACACTTGAAATTTTTACGAATTCAAACAATTTATTTTCCCTTATGTATTCGCACATTCGTGGCATTAGCACACAAATGTGTATCTATCTTAAGAATGTTTTAAGACAAAGTTGTTTTTAGACAAATTTTCCTGAAAACCTCTTGAACAGCAATAATTACAAATCCCATCCTCATGTAAACATACATCAATTCTCTACACAGATACACTAATATGATTATTCTTACCTATAATTCTATGTATAGTCGATGCAGCATCTGCATGTCAGATTTTCTGCTTTACATGCTAATAATAACAACATGGCACCTGTTTCCTCGCTATTCTAAGTTAAATCTATCTCATATAACATATATTTATATATAGGTAGACTAGCATAGCCCTTTGGTAGTTAGTTGGGTATCCTTTGATTTGAAAAACTGCGACAGTCACGGGTTACACATACATGGTGTACAGAAGTTAAATTAGATTTTGAAAAATTAAAAGTAAAAGGTAATAACAAAAAGAAAATGACACACTATTCACTTAGAACTGGAGTTGTGTTTGAATCTTATTTAGATGAATATATGTCTGATTAACTAGCACACAATATTAGTTGTGTATGTGTCAAGCACTATAAACTATGCTCTAGGCTATGTTACCTCACTTTATCGCCAATATTTTTGTGAAAGGCATGAGAATCACAATTTCAATTTTCCCTTCCCTTGAAGATAAGGCTTTTTTGTTTGGTCATAAGAATCGGATATTAGAAGAAAATAAAATACAATATTATATCAATAAGATTGATATAAACAACAATCAGTTGTAGAAAATATAAAATAAATATTTAAAAATGTTTTACATTAATAGACAGTTGGTTGCATTTACAACTATGAATATACAAACAAAATTGTTTCATTTGAATTTAGATTTCACGCTTTCGCTTCCTCTATTATTTCTTCATTTGTTACTTCAAACTAACTCACAATGTATATGCGCTGAAAGCGTGTATAACTGTGGTATATTTACCCACTACCGTGCAAGTTGCGTATAAATATGTATATTTTTGTATCAATACAAGAAATCTTTATTAAAAATAAATAACACTGTAGTAACACAACTGAATTGGTAAGTTTCTTATTGAGATACAATTGACACAATCAGTCATGGAAGTTTATTGTTATCATTTTATCAACCCCGAGCATGGAAAATAAAGTCTTTCAAAAGATGATCTTAATTCAGAAAGTAGGAAATGTAGACAAAATAAAAGAAAAAAAACATGTAATACTGGAAACTTGAGCTGTGGTCCGGGGTGTAACTTGTTTGGGGGTATATTTGGGATCTTCGAAATAGAAAGGAATAATGAAAATAAATATAAACTCTTTATTTACGTATTCAATAAATTGCAAAAGCACTTTATTCCTTATATTTACATGTCTTACTTTTTGTGCAAATGTAATATATATATATATATATGTGTGTATGTGTGTGTGTGTGTGCATGTATGTATGTATGTATGTATGTATGTATGTATGTATGTATATATTCAATTTGCCCGGCCCCCAGCAATGTAAGGCTGGCCCCGGCTTACTGCTTACTGCTTGTCAAAGAGCAGATATCATTACTAATAGTCGGAGAAGTATATAATTGGCCCTGCAGTTTCTTTTTCATAATTATATCTTCTAAATAAAGAAATAAAAAATGTCGATGGTATACATTTTAGATATAATTAGTAGAATTCAATCCAAGTTGCAGTATGTTATGTAAACAGCAGTCTAATTCTTTACTTTTACTTTCACATTTACTTTTTCCTTAATGGTTTTATTTATGGTTCTGCATCGTTTTCTCTTCCAATTGATGTTTTTGCTGATGTTTGGTTGTCATTTTCAAAATGCTAATCAATTCAAGAAAGGGTGAATAACACTTCCGGAGAAACGTATTTTCCATCAAACTAGAAGGAATTTAGATTTAGATGTTTTCATTTTGAGGTTTCATCTAATTGATTTTCCTTTTTCGAACCAACATAACTTCTTAAATATAGTTGCTCTACATGATATGCTACCGCTATGTCTGCCATCATTAACAATATGAATGTAGCGGGTGCAGTGCTGTGGAAGTAAGTTTTCGGAGGCTCTAGTCTTGCCGCTCATGTTAGTTTCCAGTTACTTTTACTTACGCTAATAATGCTTTTAATAAAGAGTTCAGTGTCACAACAACTATTTACCCCTTCTGAAGTAAACAATTTATAAACTTGCGAGGAAATCTATTATAAAGAAAAAAACATAAATACCATTATATGGACATCATGGTGGTTACAGATATTTGTATCTTTATACAGTTACATTAACATATGTGCGTGCGTGGGTGTATATATATATATATATATATATATATACACATACATAAAATATACATACATATATTTTCATACATATATGCCCATGCATATTGTGTATGTATGTGTATATGTATGTATGTATGTATGTATGTATGTATGTATGTATGCATGTATGCATGCATACATACATACTTACATACATGCATACATACATGCATACACACATACATATATATATTTACATATACACACAGACACACACTATGGCCGTCACGCCAAATTGCGGATGATGTGGTAGTATGTATCATGCTTTAGCTAAATGTTCTAGGTCGTGAGTAGACATAGAGACCGTTTCGGCTTTTTCCCCTTTGATCTAACAGAGCAGCCAGAATTTGGTAACTGAAGGAAGAGACGGCTACACAGCACTAGTTTAGTATTCATAGCATTGAATAAACAGGTGCAATACGAAATGAAATAACATGTTCAAAGACACAACGTACTGCCCGGTCCAAAAATCAAAGTGACTGCTTTATGATCGCGTGCGTGTATGTACATAGGCATCTCTTTTCTTTTACTTGTTTCCGCTATTAGGTTGCGGCCATGCTGGAGCACCGTCGTGAACAAGTTTTTAGCCAAACCAACAAACCCAAGTCGTTATCCTTATTATTGTATCAGTCGCTTCTGCCGAATCACTAAGTTACGGAGATGTAAACACACTAACACCAGTTGTCAAGCGGCGGTAGGGTACAAACACAAACAACATACACATATATACGATGGGTTTCTTTCAGTTTCCGTCAATCAAATCCACTAACAAGGCTTTGGTCGGCTCGAGGCTATAGTAGAAGACACTTGTCCGTGGTGCCACGCTTCTTACCACTCAGTTACGCCTGTGTGTGTGTGTATATATATATATATATATATATATATATATATACACACATTCATATATCTATATATATATATATATATATATATATATATATATATATATATATATATATATATATATATATAATTGTTAAAGAGGTCAACAAGCATTAAGGCAAAGCAAACATCTCAAGTCGCATACAATATTATTATTGGAAAAATTTCAGTCTTACACCTGTTTCTGGGATGTCTCCGAGTATAAAATATTCTGCCACAGAGAAAAATAGGGAGAACAAAATAGGGAAAATGCGAATGCTATATATTAATGAGATGACGACATTGAAGAAGGGAGTAAAGGAATAAGGAGATGGAGAGAGGGAAGAAAAAGAATCCTAAAAGTTCATAATTCAACTTTTCGATGTTGTAGAAACAAGACCATAAGTCTTTAGGTGCAATCCTACGTAGATCCATGTGGGTAAAAATCCTGATATAGTAAACATCCAGAGAGAAAAACAAAAGACGCGAACATATCAACGTTCAATAACAGAATGGTAGCAGAGGTGTTTATGTTGTCCTCTTTAACAATTATATATCCATTGCATCGGAAATCTGCAATGGCTTCACAACTACTGTCTCTTCTATAACCTTGGAGCCCTAGTAATCTGTTACAGCACTTACCTAGCGTACCTAATCGTTTAGATCACCTGTGAACTAAACCCTCATACTTTGTGTATATATATATATATATATATATATATATATATATATATATATATATATATATATATATATATTTACATACATACATACATACATACATACATACATACCACCCGTCTGAAGCAAAGTATGGCTGAACTTGGAATCTTGGGGAGAGAATGCAAATCCTTAATTCATAAGTTACAAATGATCTCGATATCTGGGACTATAATAATCTGAAAGACCTTCTTAAGATTTAAAGGATGACAGTTAAATCAAGATACTTTCCTTCACGACCTTGCTACCAAGCCGGTAGCACGTCAAAATTTACTCTAAATTAAAAAGGAAAAGAGAAGACATCCATTCATATATATATATATATATATATATATATATATATATATATATATATATATATATATATATATATATATATATATATATATATATATATATATGTATATGTATATATATAAGGATTTACTTTTTGGAATGAGATAAAAGACCAAGGCTGTGTATAAATATAGAATATTTATAAATAGCTGTAAGACATTCTATTTATAAATGTTCTATATTATACACAACCTTGGTCTTTTATCTCATTACGAAAAGCAAATCCTTATATTCACACGCTGAAATATGACCTACTTTGGACCCCTTATTCGCATAACCACCTGGAGCTTAACTGTGGTCTATCCCTAGCACTTACTCAGCATTACCTGAAACCTCTGGGTCTAATTGACACCACTATCGCTCATAACCTATATATATATATATATATATATATATATATATATATATATATATATATATATATATAGGGCAAACGAGCCTTACTCTCAGAGAAAGGATGACAGTCCACCGCCAACAATTGAGGGATCCCACCACAAGACAGATACCACTCAGTGGGCACTTAGATCTGTGTGCACAAAACAAGTCCCCCAAATTCCTAGTTTTCCCATTATACCAATGCTCAGACAACACCACTGACCAAACACGAATAAATAGGGAAAATAATCTTATTCAAAAATACAGACCACAGCTCAACATACTCTAACATAAGCCCCCTCCCCAGGTGCACGCCCAAAACAAAGACACACAGATACGCAAAATCACACACATCAATACAATGCAAACCTCCGACACGAACACACTTACACACATATATACACACACACACAATCACAGTATCTCCACACCAGAGCACAAACCCACATACATTTCAAGAAAAAACACATGCATATATATACTTACAATACAATTGTAGCAACCACAACCAACACCCATACACACATATGTAAACAGGTACATGCACACACCTACACACCACTCCGGCAACCACAAATCATATTCACACACGCATATTTGCATACATATGTACACACACATACAAACACCATACGCCTGTTCCCCAGTAAAAATGTCACACACACACTCAAAAGAAAAACACACACAATACAATCCCAACAATCACAACAAACACCCACAAGCACACATGCACAGAAGCATGCACACACAATGACACACCTCCCCGACAAATACAAGCCACATAGACGCACTCACACAAACACACGCACACGTATGCACACATATACTGTACTAACAATACAAACAAAACTAATCACTCACAATTACAGCGCACACACACATGTTCACATATACACCAGGAAACTACATAAACCATACCCACATACACACATACACACACAAACAAACGCATACCCAGTACCAACATACACGGAACACACATGCACACACATACACCTCACCTAGATAAACCCAACGTACAAGGACACCTAATAAATACAACACACACATACATGCTCACACACACATACACCCTCATGCACACACATACAGTTGCTCCCTCACACACACACGCACCACAATGACAACTCAAACACAAACATACTTAGAGACACACACAAACTCACGTACACACATATAACACCCCCACCAACACACAACACAAATAAACATACGTACACATACAGACATACACATACATATGAACCATCACACACACATACGGTTGTTTACACACACACACACACACCACAATGGGTATTTAAAACAACACACTCACTCAGACACAGAGAGAGACACACACACACTCACGTATACACACACTCCCACATTCACACAAAACACTCCCACGCACACACACAGATGCACACAGATGCACACATACATACACACACAGACGCACACATATGTACACACCCTCACACATACATACGGTTGCGCTCTCTCTCACACACACACATCACAAGGACGATTAAAACAACACGTACATACTCAGAAAAATAGATATACGCACAGTCTCACGTACACACACCTAACATCCCCACCGACACAAAAAACACACAAACACACATACACACGCACTCACAAACGCACTCACGCACACACACGAACAAACACATATACACATACACACACATGAGCACACACAACACCCTAACAAATATTAATCACACACATACACACTCACACAAACGTGCACACACATACACACACCATCCTACCATAGATAAAAAACACACACATACTCATATACACATGCCACACACGCACACATACAGACATAGACATACACATACATATGAACCATCACACACATACGTTTGCTTACACACACACACACACACACCACAAGGTATTTAAAACAACACACCCACTCAGACAGAAAGACACACACACACTCCCACACTCACACAAAACACTCCCACGCACACACACAGATGCACACATACATACACACACATACGCACACATACGTACACACCCTCACACATACATACGGTTGCTCCCCCCCACACACACACCACAAGGACGATCAAAACAACACATACACACTCAGACAAAGAGATATACGCACAGTCTCACGTACACACACCTAACATCCCCACCGACACAAAAAACACTCAAACACACACTCATATACACATTCCACAATAAACTCTGGGACCAATAAAAACGGCACACACACACACACACACACACACACACCCACACCCACACACACGGACACAAACACACATATATACACACACACATAGAGATGTGCACAAAACCAGTCCCAAAAACCAGTGAACCATGACAGACTGTCACAGACCAACCAAAAATAAAAAAATCTTCTTTAACTCTTCTTCCCTCCCACCCCAGCTAGCCAGTCATACTGTCTCTTAAGACAGTAAAACATTCCCTCAATATACACAAGAGAAAAAGGCCAGGTCAGTTCCTCCTCAATTTTATTCGATTGTCAAAGAATTTGTATAAGAATATGTATATGTATTTTTCCATATGTGTATTTTCATACACTGTTTTTAACACTGTTTTTAACAATTTCACCTTAATATCAGAGAATGTGTGACAATCAGTATGTAACACTACAAAGTTCATACAAAGCTTTATACTTTAAATATATTTTATCATCAAAGAATGTATATATGCATTTTAATACTCAAACTGTTTTTTAACATTTTTTATTATTCTCAAAGACTTTTGATAATCTTTTTCTAAAAAAGTGAAACCGGTTAAGTAAATAAATATTTAAAAAAAATAAGTGCATTTTCAAACCTTCTTTCATATATATATATATATATATATATATATATATATATATATATATATATATATATACGTGTGTGTGTGTGTGTGTGTGTGTGTGTGTGTGTGTGTGTGTGTGTGTATGGCGATATCAACTCGTGACCGAGTAAGACCACTTCCTAAACTCAGTCTGTGCAAATGTTCCAACGTTTCAAGGAGGTCTTGTGCGCATGAATTTGTGGATAAAGCGTCCACGGCACTGAACCCTCTTTTCAACTCACCTACAAAATCAGTGGTACAAAAGAGACTGAGACAGCCAGAAGCCAACTGCAATTAAAATGTTTTTATGCGAGTTTACCTTCCTCTAGATGAAAGTTCTAACGAGAACTACAGAGTCCTTCATTCGCAGAGGTTCACATGCTAACTAACCCTTTGATAGGACCCTACCAGGTCTTACTATTCTGGTCTGAGTAGACCTGGGAACAAATGTGACTGAGTAGTGGTTCCACACTCCTCAAAGTCCAGGAACTTCTGCACCAGGCCCAACTACTGGATGTAGTTTAAGGTCATACTTATATATATATATATATATATATATATATATATATATATATATATATATATGTATGGGTGTGTGCATGCATACATACATACATACATACATACATACATACATACATACATACATACATATATACATATATATATATATATATATATATATATATATATATATATATATATATATATATATATATATATATATATATATATATATATATATATATATATATATATATATATAGGTCTGCATGTATTAGAATAATCACAATGATAATTACTGTTATTTCGAATGCATTTAATACGTACATTTCAAGTGGTTATGGAACAACTTATTTTATAGATACTATTTTCTTTAGCCGTTAGAAGTGAAGTACATTGATGAAATGAAATATCCCTCTATATATAGTAGACTGGAAAAGGAAGTTACATAGGTGCAGGCATGGCTGTGTGGCTAAGGAGCTCGCTTTTCAACCACATGCTTTCAGTTTCAGTTACACTGCACAGCACCTCGGGCATATGTCTTCTATGTAATCTTGAGCCGAGGAATGCCTTTCATAGTCAGAAACTGTGTAGAATCCTGTCGCATGTGTGTGTATATGAGTCTTTATTTTCGCCCTTTTTACTTATTGACAACTAGTGTTGGCTGGTTTACATCACCACAAACCAGTGCTTCGGATAGACTACGTGCCAGACTTAAAAATAAGTATTGTGGTCGTTTCATTCGATCTGCAGTCGAACGACACGGCTTGCAGTCGAACGAAACGGTTTCGTTCGGCTTGCAGTCTACTAACTGAAAAAGATAGAAGATAAAAACCATTGAAAAAACATTGAGAGGAAGAGAAAAAGAATTAAGATGAGACTACAGTTTAACAAATATCCAAGGAAGGGGCTGAGTGATTAAAGATAAGGTTAGTAATAAATGAGTGACAAAAACCATAGAGAGAAAAAAAAAGAATAGTAAATTGAATTATACTGCCAAAGACAATACGTAAACAAGCTATGATGTATAATCCACCTGCTGATGAATTCTTAATGAAATTAAGAAACTGCTTTTCTCACCGGACCATAACATGTTTGAATTTAAGAAAGTACTTAGGCTAATATTCTGCTATTAAGTTGTCAGGTCATATATTTGAATGAGAGATAAACATTTATGCCATTTTATATACTATAGAATAAATTGCGTGTGCAATTTAATAATAATTACAAAAGTAAGAGGCAAAGGCAAAACATATTGATACTCTACATTATTTACATTATTTACGTCATTTACATTCGACGGATATTTGTCCTCATCTAGTTTGTTCTTAACACAACGTTTCGGCTGATATACCCTCCAGCCTTCTTCAGGTGTCTTGGAGAAATTTCGAACCTGAGTTCTCATTGCTAAGGTATTTTTCGATGTCATTATTATTATTATTATTATTATTATTGTACAGGTCACTGCTTGGAATCGAACTCGGAATTTTGGGGTTAGTAGCCCGCGCTCTTAACCACGCCATATGCCCACGGGCGTAGTGGTAAATAATGTAAATAATGTACATAATTCTTCATCTCTTAAATATAGAAGTATATTGATACACTTAATGATAATCTTGCCATATCAATACTGAACATAATCTTAAATTAATGATAATAATAATCACAATTCTTTCAAATTTAACATTTTGAGGGAATGAAACTAGTTGATTACATCGACCTCAGTACATGATTGACACGTTTCTCGGCCCTAAGAGGATAAACAACAAAGTTGACCTCGGTAGGATTTGAGCTCAAAACACATTGGAAGACATACCATTAAGCTTCTTTGTTTGACGCGTAACGATTCTACCAGGTCACCTTCTTATCAACAACAGCTACAACAACAATAATAATAATAATAATAATAATAATAATAATAATAATAATAATAATAATAATAATAATAATAATAATAATAATGATAATAATAATAATAATAATAATAATAATGATGATAATAATAATAATAATAATAAAGGGACTGCCTATCCCCACTCATCCTTGTACTGTGCTTGATACCATTACCACTGATTCTGAGGAAAGCAAAGGCTAGGTATGTATTCAAAAGCAGCCAACAAAAAGTCAACCACTTGTTATTCATGGATGACCTCAAACTTTATGATAAAAATGAATCCCAAGTCAGTTTCCTCGTTGATACAGTGTATACTTTCAGTGCTGATGTCAGAATGGAGTTTGGACTGAAAAAGTGTGGTGTGTTAGTCTTGAAGGGAGGCAAAATCAAATGTATGGATAGGCTAACGATACCACCGGAGAGGTTATGAAGCAGATAGAGAGACAGGCTATAAGTACTTGGGGATATTGGAAATGGATAAATTGATGGAGAAAGAAATGACAGAAAAATTTAAGGTGAAGTACTTGTGCAGACTGAGACTGATCCTTAAGTCGAAATTAAACGGGCGGAATAAGATTGAAGTTATCAACACCTGGGCGGTTTCATTACTTAGATATGGAGCAGTGGTAATCGCATGGACAGTATACGAACTAAACAGCTTAGACAGAAAGACAAGAAAGTTGCTGACTAGATATGGGACACTCCACCCAATAAAACGACACAGACAGATTGTATGTACTAAGAAAAAGACGGGGAAGAGGACTGATTGGATGCGAACACAGTGTTAGAGCAGAATAAAACAACATAGCATGGTATGTAAAAAATGCCACAGAACCGCTATTATTAGAAGTAAGAAGGTCAGGCTTGTGTAGGATGGAAGATTGCAAAGAGAAAACACTGTACAATGACTTGAGAATGAATGAAACTGAAAATAGGTGGATAAAGAAAAGAATGCATAGACAGTTGTATAGGGATGTTGAAGATAAGACAGACAGAGAAAAATGATGGCTATGGACGACTAAAAGTGATTTAAAACCGGAAACGGAAGCTCTAATCTGTGCTGCCCCAGAGCAAGCACTAAGAACGAATTACATAAAATACAAAATAGACAACACATTAGAAAGTAATAAGTGCAGAATGTGTGGACAAAATGGTGAAACCGTATGGCATATTACCAGTCAATGTACGCCACTAGCCCAGAAGGAATATAAGAGACGTCATGACAACGATTGTCCATTGGACACTTTGCAAAAAGTATGGACTTGACAGGGCAAAGAAGTGGTACGAATATAAACCCGAAGGCATCATCGAAAATGATGATGCAAAGATACTGTGGGATTTTATGATTCAGTGTAACCATGAGATAAAGAATAGGAAGCCATACATAGTATTAACTGAGAAAGCAAACGATGCTCACAAGAAGGTATGTGATAAGGAAGAAAGAAAAGTCGACAGATATGACAGGTTAGCTTGGGAAGTTAAGCAGTTGTGGTCGATGAAAAAGGTGGTAGTAATACCAATAATTTTTTGAGCCTTGGGTAAAAATATGGAACAAATAGGGGCTGCAATAAGGGTGGAGAACTTGCAGAAAACAGCACTGCTTAGAACCGCTCGAATACTCCGGATGGTTCTCGAAAAATAAGGGCTGTTACCTTAGTTCGCTGGTAGTGAACAGCTGGCCCCGCAGTACATCTCCAGCGATAGAAACTATGCAAAGACAACAACAACAGCAACAACAGTGATAATAATAATAATAATAATAATAATAATAATAATAATAATAATAATAATAATAATAATAATAATAATAATAATAATAATGATAATAAAAATGATGGTCTCTCCCCTCGATTTCGACGTATGAGTGTATGAAGGAAGAAAAACATTTAAAAAAACTGCATCTATTTGCAATGGATACGTAAATGTAATTTGAGTTCAAGTATGAATTTTGTTGAGTTTGATTATGCCTAGGATTGGACACATGTGCTTGTTGATTACATGAGACAAATAATAAGAGTAACAGTAATAATATGTCATAATTCTAGACAACTAAACGTAGTGTAGTATATACCCAACCACTCATACAAGCATATATGTGTATGTAGTGGAATTAAACACATACAGGGAACAGAGAGAAAAGGAGAAAAAAAATGAAGGGATAGCATGAAGTCATTATCCCAAGCATACTATAAAGAAAGGATACTCATTAAGAAGGAGCAATAATAGACAGAAATAATAATCAAATAATAATCATGTAAATAAGTACAAATAAATAAAACAGATAAAAACATAGAAACAAATAAAAGCTAGTAGAAAGTAGTAAAATAGAACGTGAAGAGGCCCAAATTATAGCATATATTTTTTCAACCAAAGTTATAGTTCGGATTCACGAGGCAGTGCCTTGACATGTAAGTCTAGGAATAGCTATGAAAAACAGTCCAATACAGTTGAAAGGTGTTCATTAAAGTGGGACCAGATGCTCTCATAAGTGTTTACAGTAATTCACCTTCTT
>NC_142931.1:93295156-93347656 GCF_046866305.1 Octopus bimaculoides | reverse complement strand
ATACCCATCATGACTACCCGTCTGACAAAGGTACACCAGGCACATGCATTACAACCATGTGTGCGCGACAGGGTGATCTCATATATCAAGATAAACAGCGCATGACCTCGCAGGTGGGGCCCAGTTGGAATTTTCTTCAGGTCGAGTAGCCCATCCCGCTCAAAAAGTCTGTGACTAAGGTTTGTTTAAAGATGTTGAGCAAAACACCCATGTTTCCAAAGGTGAATTATCCAAACCCACCAAAATTCCTCTCAACACATGGCTATGATGCTCCCCCACTACTTCTGCTCATAATCAGAGATGCACGTATCGTCAGCCACTAAGGGACATGCTCAACTGGTTAAGGTCAAACAACTGACAAGCAAATCTGTGGTATTGAGCAGAATATTTACTGTAGCCCATCTTTTATACCAAGACAAAACAATGTACATGATAACAATTCCAATCAATGAAGATTAGAAGCCATGAGAGCCACTGCCTGGTACTGCATTAGGACAGTTATTATTATTATTATTATTATTATTATTATTATTATTATTATTATTATTATTATTATTATTATTATTATTATCATCATTATTATTATTTTATGTTTGACTTTTGCTTTACATTTGTACAAGTTGGCTCCAAGTCTCACCCAGATACCTCAAGAACCAGCAAGTTAGAAGTTCATGTTGGTTTTATGCCTAGGATGCCATATATTTGGTTTTGTTCATAGTGTTGTTCTAGAGAATGTTTAAGAAACTAAGAAAATTATGTGGCTGTTTTAAAATTTGAGATTACATAGAAAGTATTTGCGTAGTATATGGGCAGTTTCCATGAGCACTATCTTTTGAATTTCTGCCATTTTGGGGTCTCCTGGTATTTGAGCTAGGCAGCAATCAAGCCCTTTTGCTATTATTATTATTATTATTATTATTATTATTATTATTATTATTATTATTATTATTATTATTATCATTATTATTATTATTATTATTATTATTATTATTATTGTTATTGAGTGAGAGAGCAGTGCATGCCATCAAAGTGACACTGGGGTAAAATATACGAAGCCCAGTATACCCATCATGACTACCCGTCTGATAAGGGTACACCAGGCACATGCATCACAACCATATGTGCGCGACATGGGGATCTTATATCAAGATAAACAGCACATGACCTCGCAGGTGGGGCCCAGTTAGAATTTTCTTCAGGTCGAGTAGCCCATCCCGCTCAAAAGGTCCCTGAAGAAGGTTTGTTTAAGGATGTTGAGAAAAACACCCATGTTTCCAAAGGTGAATTTTCAATCCCCAAAGAATTCCTCTCAACACATGGCTATGATACTCCCCCACTACTTCTGCTCATGATCAGAGATGCACATGTCGTCAGCCACCAAGGGACATGCTCAACTGGTTAAGGTCAAACAACTGACAAGCAAATCTGTGGTATTGAGCAGAATATTTACTGTAGCCCATCTTTTATACCAAGACAAAACAATGTACATGATAATACTTCCAATCAATGAAGATCAGAAGCCATGAGAGCCACTGCCTGGTACTGCATCCGGGCATTTATTATTATTATTATTATTATTATTATTATTATTATTATTATTATTATTATTATTATTATTATCATTATTATTATTATTATTATTATTATTATTATTATTATTATTATTATTATTATCATCATCATCATCATCATCATCATCATCATCATCATTTTCATCATCATCATCATCATCATCATCATCATCATTATTATTATTATTATTATTATTATTATTATTATTATTATTATCATTATATAACAATTCAATATTTGATAAATTGAGGCAGATTTCTACTGCGTCACCTGCTACACCTCCGTGTTGCTGGGGTGTGTTCAGCATTGTGTGTTCTTTTCTGTGAACTCTTCCTGGTATTGTATTTTTTTTTTTTTTCCTTGAGGTGTGGTGCTGTCCTTTGTTGTGTTACTGCTTTGGTGTGTTGAGTGTGTAATGCTTTGGTTTAGTAGCTTGCTGGTGGGAGTTCATTTCACTGGGTAAATGGTGTGTAGAGAGTGTCTTGTATTTGTAGGTTGTTTTGTTTAGGTTGTATTATTGGATTGATAGTGTCTTGCATATGTTGTGGGCTGTTCCTAGCAGGGCTATTTTTTGAACAGTGTGTAGTGTTGAGGATCCAAGTATAGCTTCTTTTGTTCATATGATCTTTTATCATGTCCAATGCTCCAGTTATGGTATTGTTTTTACCTTTCTGCTCCGCATTTTGAATATTTCAGTTTCGAGGTCTTTGTACATTGACAATTTCTCTACTTTTTTGACAATATTTTGATCGGAAGGGACTGTAATGTCTCTTGTTGTTGTTGTTGTTGTTGTTGTTGATGATGATGATGATAAGGCGGCAAACTGGCAGAATAGTTAGCAGGTTGTATGAAATGCTTAGCGGTATTTCGCCCGCCGCTACGTTCTAAGTTCAAATTCCACCGAGGTCGACTTTGCCATTCATCCTTTTGAAATAAGTGCCAGTTACATACTAGAGTCGATGAAATAAGTACCATTTACGCACAGGGGTTAACGTAATCGACTAGCCCCTCTCTCTATAATTTCAGGTTTTGTGTCTATAATAGAACTGATTATTATTATTATTATTATTATTATTATTATTATTATTATTAATAATAATAATAATAATAATAATAATAATAATAATAATAATAATAATAATACTACGAGCTGGCAAAACCGTTAGCACGCTGGATGAAATGCTTAGTGGTGTTTCGCCCGTCGCTACGTTCTAAGTGCAAATTCCACCGAAGACGACTTTGCCTTTCATCCTTTCGAAATCGATGAAATAAGTACCAGTTGCGCACTGGGGTCAATATAATAGACTGGCCCCCTCTCACAAAATTTCGGGCCCTGTGGCTATACTAGAAACAATTATGATTATCATTATTAGTTTCATTATCATCTTACATTTCTGTTTTCATTTTTTGCCGAGTGTCTTCCTGACACCTAGCGCAGAGAAACGCGCTGTATACAATTGTAGGCCTTTAAAATAAACACATCAGATTGTTCATTCACAAAGTCATATGATAGAGAAAAAGGGGAAGAAAGACAGAGAGAAAAAGGAAAAATATATAAAAATGTAAACAAAGGAAATAAAGGGGTAAAAAAGGATAGAAAATTCATAGCGACAATGCTATTCTCAGTACGTGTGCCGTACCGGTTAAGACAATGTTTTGCATTTCCTGCATGGATGGTAAGCCAAGGATCATTCTTAAATAATTTTCAGTTCCTTTTTTAATCATTCCAAGTGATCCTACAATCATTGGTATTGTAATCGTCTTGAGATGTCACATCTTTTCGATTAGCAAATCTTTATATTTTCTGAGCTTATCAAATTCTTTTGCTGAGATATTATGGTCACAGGGTAGACTCATATCAATCAATAAACAGACTTTATTGTTTTGGTCTTTCACAACAATATCTGTTTTATTTGCTTTGATGGTCCGGTCTGTACATACTGGAAAGTCCCAAAGAATCGTTACATTTTCTTCCTCAGTTACAGCTTTAGGGTGGTGCTTGTACCATTTGTCAGCAGTTTTGATTTTATAATGCCAACACATTATCCAATGTAGATATTGACCAACTCTGGCATGTCTTAATTTATAATCTACAGGTGCTAAGACCTTACATCCAGAGGTTAGGTGGTCTACTGCTTCAATCTCATTGCTGCAGTATCAGCACTTCGGGTCTACTCCATTTTTCATCATATTGGCTTGATAGTTCCGGGTCAATAAGCTCTGATCTTGAGCAGCCAAGATAAATCCTTCAGTGTCTGCTCATATCCCTGAGCTCTGTATCCACTAATGAGTATGCTTCCGGTCTACACCAGTTTGTTTGCTACGGGCCACATATTTGCCATGCAGAGGTTTTTGCTCCCACCTATCAGCCAATTGCTCAAACGCATTTTTCTTTGTTACTGATTTCACCTTCTTTACAGCTACAGTTGCTGCACTTCCAGCATACTGTTTAGCCTGGGTATTATGCATAAACTCATTAGCAATTTTTGTGCTCTCCTTCATTACTGAATGAAACTTTTTACATCTCCCGTGGTTTTCAACTAGCTTTAGCATCCAGTGGTTAGATGTTTCAAGATATTTTGCGAGTACAGTTGTGGTGGTTTTGTAAGAGATTTCAAATTGAATCAAGCCTTGACCTCATTGAACTCTGATAGGTAATGACGATCTGCATTTGTTTTTTGGATGATGCATCTTATTGCAAGTCAGCTGCTTAGGGATTTTCCTGTCAATCTTCCTTATATCGCTCATGTTCCATATTATTATTATTATTATTATTATTATTATTATTATTATTATTATTATTATTATTATTATTATTGTTATTATTATTATTAGACAATATGAAAAGAGCGATGCGATTACAATAGCCATTTGATTGACTTGAACGATATTTCCACAGCTTGCCTGTCTTTGTCGAGTTCAAAAGGAAAATAGATACAAGGAAATTCAAAATTATAGAAATTAAAATTCAAAAGTTTGAATGAGGAGATCCTGTGTTCCAACTTTGATGGAATAACAGTCTTCTATTTTCAATTTTACAACTGGTAAATACATAAAAAGAGAAAAAAAAAAGGAAAAAGAAAAAGAAGAATATTTAATAGGTTTGTGCAAATACGATTAAATTCCCCTGTCATTTTGTTCATTCCTCCAGGGCGTAATGTTAATAACTCACAAACATATTTGTCCTCATACATTTTGAGGACTGAAAGTGTAGTAGATTCAGAATGTTTTCTGAGAATATGCACTTTCAAGTCTTTTTCAAAATTGCAGTTGTTCGATGTAAAATGTTCGTCAAGTTCTGTCGAACTATTGCTATTGTGCCTGATGTCTACATTGAATCTTTTGTTTAATTGTTTTGTTGTATAACCAATACAAACCAAGTTGTCGTTGATGCATTCTGCTGCGTACACCAAATGGGAAACTCTTTACGTCCCACTTCTGTATAAATCATAACATTTCTGTTATGATTGATACTTGACGGAATTGACTTGAATCATGCTATTGCACAATGAACAGGGCTTACCCCTCTTGCGGTTGTTCTTCAAGGTACAGCGTTCAGAAACTCCAGTGTTAGTTTTCTTGGAGTTAGAAGGAGTGGAAGTATGCATGAATGCCTTCGAAAACGGTCATCAAATGTATTCCATTTAATTTCCCTGTAGGTTATTGATGTTTATTTTACAAAGTAACACAATGAAGTTTATAGAAAAATCTTTGTCAAGCGATGGTGGTGGGACAAACACAGACGAAAACACACAGATATATGCTTGTATATATATATATATATATATATATATATATATATATATATATATATATATATATATATATATATATACGACGGGATTCTTTCAGTTTCCATTTACCAAATTCACTCAACGCTTTGGTCCAGAATACGGCGTGCTGGTAGAATCGTTAAGACACCGGGAAAAATGTTTAGCGGCATTTCGTCCGTCTTTACTTCTGAGTTCAAATTCATCCTTTCGGGGTCGATAAAATAAATACCAGTTGAGTACTGGCGTCTATGTAATTGATTTACCCCTAAATTGCTGGCCTAGTGCTAAAATTTGAAACTATTATTATTGTTGTTATTATTCATATACAGACAACAGATTAAAATGTTGGAAAAGAAAAAAATCCTAACATCGGGCTGCAACAAGTAACCTTAGATGTCAAGTTTCCTCCTAAGTATCCTAGTTGTCCTTAACAACAATGTTTTCTGGTGCTATGCTAGACTGGGTTTTATGCCTATCTTCTTTATCCATCTGTTCAAATCTTAAGGTAAGGCAACATTTGTTACCATCGTCATCACCACTATTATTTTTCGACATCTGGTAGTTTCAAGTAACTTTCTATTACATCACCTGCTGCACTTTTATGTTGGTGAAGTGTGTGTGTGTTGGGGATGGGGTGTTTCATTTTTTCCCTTTTTTCCCTTCGGGAATATTGTATTGCATCAGTATGTTTTGTTATGGCTTTTGGCTTGAGTCTTTTGTTGTATTAGTTTTTCTATTGTGTGCTTGTGCAGTGCAGATTGTGTTCTTCTCTTGGGTATCGGACTATTATGGCACATGCTGTAGGCTTTGTTTATTCTACCGGGTATTTACTGTATGAGTTTTATCCTATATGTTTTTGGAGGAGTGTTTCATAGTAGTGTGTGTAAATCACAAATCAACTTTTTCATATTATTTATGGTTATCTGTCCATCGTTATTTTTTGGTTGGTTTTGTTATGGGTCCGTCTTTACAACGTTTACTTTTTGACAGAACACCGGCCATGGACATGTGTTGATGTTTCTTTCGTATTTATAATTTATAATTATTATTGATGTATAAGCGAGAGATCGAGAAGAAACAACAATGTGCATATATATATATATATATATATATATATATATATATATATATATATATATATATATATATATATATATATATATATATATATATATATATATATATATATATATATATAAATGGAACAAAAACACAATAGAGGGCATTAAAACGTTCAGACAGATAGACGACACAAAGGCGGACAAGGGAAACAACAATTAGAAGGACAGGTAAAAAAAGACGGATCATTCTTGGCTTTCTTTCATCAGACAAGTACCGGCAGTCACGACCATTTCGGACAGTTACACTTGAGATGGTTCGATCTGGTTGTCCCCATAAAAGCCTAAGCTAGGAACATTAGACCCCTTTGTAAGAAAGCTAGCGAATGTGTACAACAACAAAGACGAAAAAAAAAACATGGTACACAATTATGAATACAACAAAATATAACAACAGGCGTCTTTCGACTGAGAACGATTCAAATTGAGCTGGCGTGTAAAAGCCTAAAGGCAGGAACATGGGAGATGGACACCGCTAAGTTACGGAGACATAAACACACCAGCATCGGTTGTCAAGCGATGTTGGGGAGGGGACAAACGCAGACACACAAACATATACACACACATACATATATATATATATATACGTATATACGACGGGTTTCTTTCAGTTTCCATCTACCAAATCCACTCACAAGGCTTTGGTCGGCCCGAAGCTATAGTAGAAGACACTTGCCCAAGGTGCTACGCAGTGGGACTGAACCCAGAACCATGTGGTTGGCAAGCAAGCTACTTTATTTCATTTTATTGGCCATGACGGCCTTACACAGAAAAAAGGAGCAATGCGGGCTGGTTAGTTACATTAATGAAATGAAATGAAAAATTTCGAATGATATAAATGAGAGGGGTATTCGGCGCAAGCCGACCCAAAACCCCTCGAATTCACAATTAAAGTCAATACAAATTCATCAATTCAATTTAAAATTAAAAGTTCACAAATCCAATTAAAAATTAGTCCTCTTCATCCAGGCCCTCAAGCAAGATTCCTGCTGCCTGCAGGAAAACCTGCATTGGCTGGCCCGAATCAATGAAGGTAAAGTCCTCCTTGTCGCAAATCCTTTCAATCTCAGTCTTTTCGCTGACATTTCTGACCTCCGCACAAACTTGCGGAGGCCAACTTGGATGGTCTATAACGACCGAGTTATAACGTTGTCGTTTCAAAACAACATCCAAATAAGGCTCAACGGCCCCTCCCTTGAGGTAACAAAGGATAATCTCTGTTTCCTCGTCACCAGGAGGGACTGCAACCTGGTCTGTCAGTGGCACAATTCCCACTGGCAGAGCCTCCCACTCCGGTGGCACACTTCCCACCGGAGGGGCCTCGGGTTCGGTCGGCGGCACAGTGATGTTCGCCGTCCGTCTCCCGTTTCTTTTCTTTCTCTTTTTTGTCTTTTTTCGTCTGCGGGGGGGGGGGGCTCAACCGGCACGCCCGAGGGGCCCTCCTCTTCTCCCGCGGCCTTTACTGATGCGCAATTGTCGTTGTTCACCTTTCTTTTTCTTTTCGTGAAGGCTTTCGCCTCCACGACTTTCTCCTTCTCCCCCTCCAATTGGGGGAGGGGAGTCGGGCACATTTCTCGTAACCTACTCCAGGGTTCTTTTTAATATGACCAGGCTCCAGGAACCGGTGACACTTGGGCGGGGGGGGGGCGTCCCTCCAGTATCACCGGGTACTTGGCCCCGGCCATTACCAGAAATTCTGGGAACGTGAGGTCACTGGCCGACTGGGTCCAAAGGGTCAGCACTGCCTTTGACCCAACCCAGTCGGTTGCGTCCTCCACCTTTACACCAAGTAGCTTGGTACTGCCGCCGCCCAGACCCCTACGAATAGTCTGTTCGATCCATCAGGACCGAACTCCGGGCGGCAGCCCACATGCCCAAGCCCTTGTAACCTCCTTCCCACAATATGTGGGAAGAAACAAAATCTTCGCCCCTACAAGGGGCTGGCTTGCTACATTGCAAGCCTCTTCAGGGGAGTCAAATAGCAACCACACCGTTGCGTACTTGACTCCCCTGGAGATATAAAAATGTTTCGCTGGCAACAAACTTGCCAGCTCTTCTTCAATTATCTCTTTATCGAAGAGGGCAATGGCGTCGCGTGACCTAGTATAGGTCCTTATGACCACTGGCCTCTTCTCCATGTCATTCAGCCACTGCTTGGGTGGGACAATCTCCCACTCCAAGACAGTGTTTTCTTTTTTCTTTGGGTATCCCATGTCCGTTTGAAAAAAAAACAGTTAAAAAAAGATAGAAGAAAAAATGAAAATAAGAAACAAGGAACAGAATAGAAAAAAGAAAAAAGTCACAGGCACAGAATCCGATTTCTTTGGTGAGGTACTCCAACAAGGTACTCCAATAAATTTCAGCAAAAATGCCAACAAAAACTCTTCACTGCTGTAGTGGAGCGAAAACGCTCACTACAGACAGCTATCTCGCAATTTTGTTCGTAATAACGAACACAAAGTTTTTTAGCTAAAATGCCAAACGAAAGTCTTCACTGCTGTGGTGAAGCGAAAACGCCCATCACAGACAGCGAATACACAATTTTGTTCGTATAACGAACACACAAGAAAACTCGCCGAAGGCAAGCGAAGATGCCACACAGCATCAAAGATTGAATGTTTCTGTCATTTTCCTTTGATAAAGGTAGCTTTTGCACATTTATCGAGGCCAAATTGCATTCTGATGTCATCACTGAATTGTTTAACAATCGCTAGTTAGCCCTGTAGTTGTTGGTCATTTTTTGCAAAGAGCTTTAAATCATCCATGTAAATGAGATGATTTTTATTTTTATCAAACATTTTGTAGCCGTATTGTAAATCATCGAGCAATTTCGAGAGATGCATTAAGGCTAGACAAAAGAGGAGTGGTGATAGGTAGTCACCCTGGAAAATGCCACATGAAATTCTTACATCTCCAGCATTGAGAAATTCATTGTCACTGTCCCAAGTCAGTGTGGTTTTCCATGATCTCATACTTACACACGAGACGTTTCGCAGAGTAGGTGCTATTTTATACATTTCTAGACATTTCTTAATCAAGCTATGTGGTAAACTATCAAAAACTTTTTAATAGCCCATCCCGGCTATCGACAAGTTTTTGTGTCGTTTGTGACAATCTTCTAAGTTCATCTTATTGACGAGTAGCTGATCTTTACATCCGTTTTGCTCATTAGGGAATATGGCACTTTCTATTAAAAAAACTATAGGTATATTCAATCAAGACAGATGTTAGTATTTTAAACATTGTTGTTAGCAGGTTATGGGTCTGTAATTTTTTGGTTCATTTGTTTCTTCATTTTCTGGAAGTAGGAATGTTACACCAGATTTAGTTCAAGGGTACTGATTAAAGAAATTTAGTAGTTTACATGGGAGGCTGAGGGAACAACTTTCGTGCTGAGTTCAAATTCCACCGTGGTCAATTTTATTTCTAATTCTTTCGGGGTCAATAAAATAAGTAGCAGTTGAGTACTAGGGTCGATTAAAACGACTAGCTCCCTCCCCTAAAAATTTCAAGCCTTGAGCCTTTTGTAAGAAGGATTATTATTATTATTATTACTAATGCTTGCCACATTAATATAGGCGTAGAAGTGGCTGTGTGGTAAGAAGCTTGCTTCCCAACCACATGCTTCCGGGTTCAGTCCCATTGCGTGGCGCCTTGAGCAAGTATCTTTTACTATAACCTCGGGCCGATCAAAGCATTGTGAGTGGATTTGGTAGACGGAAACTTAAAGAAGCCTGTCGCACATGTATGTATTTGTGTACCTGTGTTTGTCCCCCACCATTGCTTGACAACCGATGTTGGTGTGTTTACGTCCCTGTAAACTAGCGGTTCGGCAAAAGAGACCGATAGAACAAGTACTAGGTTTACAAAGAACAACTTCTGGGGTCGATTTGTTCGACTAAAGGCGTTGCTCCAGCATGGTGGCAGTCAAATGACTGAAACAAGTATATGAATGGAAGAATAAAATAATGCAGCGAGCTGACAAAAATAGTTTGCACGCCGGACAAAATGATTAGCAGCATTTCGTCCGTCTTTACGTGCGTTCTGAGTTCAAATTTTGCTGATGTCGACATTGCGTCTCATCCTTTTGCGGTCTATAAAATAAGTATCAATCAAGCACTGGGGTCAATGAAATCGACTTGCCCCCTACTTTTATGTTCGTTACTGATATCGAAGTGTTATTCCTATTTCGAGTATCATCGATGTTTGTTTTCATTTTTTACTTTTGCAATAAATTAATATTAGCAGTACTAGTGGAAATTACATGATTATTTTGAAGACTATATGATGAAATTGTATATTTTTCTGAAGTATTTGATTCTTGAGATGTAAAAATCTACATAAGCAGTATTGAAGGGGCAATCAATCAATCAATCAATCAGTCTGTCTGTCAATCTATCTATCTATCTATCTATCTATCTATCTATCTATCTATCTATCTATCTATCTATCTATCTATCTATCTATCTATCGTATTCTACATACATTTCTGTCGATGTATGTATCTGTCTACTCTAATAATACAAACATTTAAACCAAATATCTAAAAAGAAAGAAGAGAATTGCGATGCCCCAGGATGGCTCTAGCCTTTGTGCTACTGAAAAAAAAAAGAAGCACTCCGTCGGTTATGACGACGAGGGTCCCAGCTGATACGATCAACGGAACAGCTTGCACGTGCAATTAACGTGTAAGTGGCTGAGCATTCCACAAACACGTGTACCCCTAACGTAGTTCTCAGGGAGATTCAGCGTGACACAGAATGTGACAAGGCTGGCCCTTTTTTGAAGTACAGGTACTACTCATTTTTGCCAGCTGAGTGGAATGGAGTAACGTGAAATAAAGTGTCTTGCTCAAGGACACAACGCGTCGCTGGGAATTGAACTCACGACCTTACGATCGTGAGCCGAATGCCCTAACCATTAGGCCATGCGCCTTCATCTTTGTGCTACTACATATTCATAGAATGGTACAAGTAACACCAACTGTTATTTGCTTTGGTTATTTTACTTATACTTAACTGCGTCACTCTATCTCGTCATCCATCTTTCTATCTTCTATCCATCACTGAATCTAACAATTCACATAGATACATTGTCGGATTGAATATATAGAAACGGTCGTATATTACTTGTAACAACAACTAAACTTCGTCACAATATTCTAGTATACGACGTTTAAAATTATGTAACTGTTTTCTACTCCAGCGTTCCTTTCAGTCAGCACACACTGTCACACCATCTCTCTCTCTCTCTCTCTCTCTCTCTCTCTCTCTCTCTCTCTCTCTCTCTCTCTCTCTCTTCTCTCTCTCTCTCTTTCTATCTATCTATCTATCTGTCTAATTGCAAAAAAGCACATGCGTTAAGAGAGGGTATTTTAAAAAATAAAAAATATATAAACAAACTACACTTTCCGTTGTCCAACTATCTGCATAACTATTGATATATTTGTAGCAAGCCCATTTTATTGCGCCCGCCAGCTGATATACTCATGTGTCCAAACTACAGTAAATTTCTCAACTTAAAACGGTCAGACTCGAACAGAAAATCGTCCGGTAATTGCCATTTGAATGAAAATTTTGTTTTCACTATAAAACACATATAGTGGGATGGTGTAGCAAAAAATGTTGAGGTAGCAGATGAAATAGAAAAGTGGATGACATCAAAGTAAAACAATGGGAAAGCATCAGATTGTGGTTTAAATAATTTATTTAATCGACACTTGCATTTGCGTGTTGTATACACCAGAAAATCCGCTACATGACACTATCCACCGCGGGTCTTGATGTGGTGGGTGACATCTTGCTTGATAGGCTGACTATGGAATACTGGTCGAGCGACGTCCGGGTATTCTTTAAGGATAGCACTGTGACGGGTTGTCGTTGTTTGCAAAATGGTTGGGCTGACTGTCACCATACGAGCAGTTATACTGCACACAGTGAGCTGAGTGGTGCTGTCGACAAGTCTTCTGTGCTTGATATCTACCAGGAGACCGAAATGATGAAAGAAATCGGCTCCTAAGACAGGGCTCCTAAGACAAGAGTCGGCAGTGTAGCGATGACGAATACCCACAGGAAGGTGCGGCATAGTCCTAAGTTTAGTGCTAAGGACTGTTCACCGTAGGTGTCGGAATCGGTGAGTGGTTGACTGCTTGAAAACAGACTGGTGTCTCTTTTCTTTTGCCTGAAGTGCAAGAAACAGGGATTATGCTGACTTCCGCGCCAGTGTCAACAAGGAAACGCATGCCTGTTACACGATCGCAAATGAAAAATAGGCGAATTTGTGGGTGAGAGCCAGGAACTTCCGTCGCGTTCAATTCCTGGCTGCATCGTTTCCCGAACGGGATGCTGAAAATGAACATGGAATCGTGCATTTCTGCGTCCATGTTCCAAATTTTCGGTGGTACCAACAAGTTTCCTGCGAATTACGGGAGGCACTCGGGCTTCGGAACCGTCTAGGAAATCGATGCGATCGACTGCTACTTCGATGCAGGGTACCAAGCGATAGGGCTTGTATCTGTGTTGTCAGGGCCTGTATCTGCGATACCTGCTGCGTCATCAATGAGCGCAATTCCGAAATTTCGGAAGCACTGATCGTGGAAAGGAAAGGATTTGTAGGGGGAACGGCTGGCGTCACAGTCGATACCGTTGAATATCTATGTGGTACCTAGGCGATTTTGTCAGTTAACTCTGCCAGTTGCTCAATGGAAGTGGATTCTCGTGTAGAAGCGAGGACTACCTGCGTGCTGGAGGACAGACGCTGGAGAAAAAGTTGCTTAAAATCTTTTCGGGGAGGATCTCATCTCCAAGAAGCTGCTTCATTCTTCGTAGAAGCTGGGAAGGCGTTCTTTCTCCCAATTCTCAGATGTAAGGAGCTGGTGGAGTCACTTTTGTTGGGACTCTGAAGTCCTGTTGATCAGGGTGGTCTTGAACGTATCGTATGACACAGAACCGGGTGATGCAATAACGAGATCTCAGACCACGTTGATGATGTCTGGTGATAGGGAACCTATCACGTGCGTAAGGCGAGACGCATCGCTAACTATTCGGTTGGATGAAAACTGGGTCTCGATATGGTGAAACCATAATGCGTCCAAAATGGTGGGATCCTCAGCACAATCGCAGCCGGGAATGCCATGTCGACTATGGATGCGTTCGTCACTGGGTTGTGTTCTTGTAGAGCCATTGTGTGACGATTAATCGCAGCAATTTTCCAGTTCTGATTTAGTAATGTGTGATGTGAAGGCTGTCATTCTTCGTCGGGGTCACCAAATGTAGTGGGATTGTGTATCAAAAGCTGTCTTTGAGGTAGCAGATGAAATAGGCATGTGGACGACATCAAAGTAAAACAATGGGAAAGCATTGGATTGTGGTTTAAATAAATCATTTAATTGACATTTGCATTAGACACAAGGAAATCCGCTACATGACATTACCAACTTGTTTCGAGTTGGCGAAGAAGAAAATAAACGGGAAATACTGTGTCGATGTGATGAGGTAGAACCGGCATGTTTTGTGTCTGTGTGTGCGTTGGTCATTCGGTCGTGTCTGTTTATGTTCTGCGAGTGCTACTGTGTTGGGTCGTTCATGCTAGATATGCGGTTCTATGTTGGCTGCTTGACTGGTGCAAGTTAACTGCTAGCTGTCTGCTTGTCTCTTGACAGTTCACCTGGTGATGGCTATCTCACTGCATTTATAATGGTCATGACAGCTAGAAGGACAGACATACCACAGGAGTAATTTCTACATATGTAGGTCGCCTCCTGTCCACATGAACTTTAAATGACACAGCTCAGGCTGGAGGTCGAAGGGAAATCTATCCATCACTTTTTGACAGGACAAAGAAATTTCTTTCGCGCCTGTTTGGTCAATGCTGGATCAAACGAGTGAAAGCCCTTAGATTCGGTTTCGAATCTCAGCTCGGAAAAAGGAAGTGTTAGTTTTTACACACATACAGCTAGGTTTTTACCACCCCCTTGAGACTCAAGTACACTTTAGTTGAAAAGTAGAGAATAACTCATAAGTAATATAAAAGTCCTAAATTCAGTGGTGGTGTTAATGAAGATGTTACGCTTTAATTTAATGTGTTAAATCTATCTTTATTAATGTATATCGAATTATACATAGATATCTACAAGGTCTACTCAGGTATAAGAGTTAGAACTTGTGATCCACCCGCGGACCTCTTTCTTTGAAAATTTTTGTCCACCGCATTAAAAAGTTTCCCCATCCCTGTTTGAAAGCGTAAATTTATAGATCTTCATAACACTGTTTCATTGTGTCAAACATTTCAATTGCGCCTACATTTTTAACACACAAATGCAGAATGATATAGGCCATCTCCCTTCCTCTCACTCTCTCTAATAATACAGACCTTTTCTCTCTCTCTCTCTCTCACTCTTTCTCTCTCCTGTTTTCCTTTTTTTATTTCACTGGTTCAACTATTACCGCTTCATTTATTCCTTTGTCTTCCTCTCTTCCCTTCCTCCCCTCTATCTATATACTTCAACGTTCGAGTTATAACTTCCCTTGATGACGTAAGCATAACACACGGATGAAACAAGCAGGAACGCAGGAACAAGCAGAATATCATAATCGACCTCCCCCTTACGTAGCATTCATTTTATTGTTGACATCAGTGTGTCCGTCAAAGACTCTATCGTGGTTATGTCACCACGACGGACGTACGATAGCTGAATTCATCCGAAAACTTTCAAAAACCGTTCTCGCTGATACTAAGTTGGCTATGATACCTTTTCAACAATCTTTCCAACTAATTAATATCTACCCACTTAGCCACTCATACCGAACTGCTTGAGGCGAGCGGCAGACTAGAAATAGTGGACTCCAAAGCTTACCTTGAATGTTTGTCTCATCGTTCAGCAGAAGATGTAAAATGGCGACAAAAACTGATAATGGTATCTGATGTACGAGAAGTATCGACTGATTATGTGAGAAAACTTGAAGAAAACTTGTTTACCTCTGTCTTGATAGAAGTGTATATCAGCTGAAAGTAAACTGAGAAAATTTTCAGTGGTGCAAGCGCTGCTGATAAAAAGATACAGGCATACGGAGCATTGTTGATAATTTTCGTATCTGATTGAATTTTGTAAAAAAAAAAAAAAAAAAAGGTTAAAGATTTTAGATAAGATGCTAACATAGAAAGCAACATTTTTATCACATGTATTGTCGGAGCTGCACAAACCTATGACATTCCTATAATTTTTCAAGGAAAACTTCAACTACATATTTTATGCTGTAGAGAGATTTGAGTTAAATCTAGCTTTAGATGGAAGTTCATCGATTTAGATCAATCCAAAGCATGTTATTAGGTTAATTATAGCTACATGGTAGCCATCCTAGGCGCAGTCGTTTCCACTCTCGTGTTCAAAGTCCGGATCGTTCCATTATAGAGTTGGATTTACTTAGAGGTCAGAGTAAACGTTCACATATTGGGACTGTTTAGTATTATGCATTCAGTCTCTCAATGATGTCATCGTTCATCACTTTATTTTTTTACCACTTGCTGGATGTTTTGATTGGTTAACTTCTCGCTAATTGATGACTTTGCTGTAATGGGGCCAGGTAGACAGAAATCGAAGTGACCCATGCCAAACTTGGGGAACACAAGGTGCTTAGGGGAGAAGAACTAAGAAAAAGTTATAGGACGGGTAGCCGATCTCACTAAAAAATGGCGGTGAAAGAGCCATCACTGAGAGAATGGATGGAGGTGATGTTTACATCATTCGTCTGTCTGACAGCATCTTTTCGAACTGAAACGTTTGCATTTTCATTTTCTCTTGGAATGGACAGTTTCCGCCGATTTTCTGTGCTGCTTACACCCAGTACGAGTTGTTCAGGTTGACGCGGCTATTGCCTACTCAATCATTATGCTGTAACGTCTACAGAGTTTTCGATAATGAGTGGTGTAATTGTCTTGTGTTAGATTCATTCCTTGACATCTCACCTCTTTGATTTCTATGGCGCGATGGTGGTGAATACAAACAATTATGTCGTGCGACGTTTTCAGTGTTTCGATGATGATATACTCAGATTCATCCAAAGGAATCGTAGAGTGCCAGCTGAAATGTGTTTATTTACATTTCGATTTAATCGTGACGGGTTGAAGTACGATTCAAATCGTGAGGTTGATATCATTCGACAATACCCTTCCAGTAAAATATGTGGTTTTGTTTTGTGCCTATGTTAAAAGCATTATCTAATATTCGATTGATAATAAATAATAAAATTAATTTATTTGCAGGTCACGTGAAAGTTCTTTATGCTGGGCTACTTGGCAACATCATTCGGTTTCTGTATATTTCATTACTCAGTAGCCCTTGGTGGGTTTTACCTTTCGAGTTTATTCAAGGTAAGCAACTTGATTTTGAATAATTTCATCTGAGATAAAGTTATTTTTAACAGTTTATCATTAATGTAATTTTAAGCAATGACACTCTTAGGTTTTCAAAAACTATTAATTAGTAAATAGCTCACTTCTACTAAACAATGCTTTTAAAACTTTGTGTCCCAGAAAATAAACGAAATTATCAGTAATCATTGCGGTCATTATGTGACTGCCACCTATTGTCGAACAACATCAATCTATGTGAATGAATATGTAATTTTAGTTTACCAACTTGTTTGAAAAGTAGACTCATCCTAGATTTAAGATGTACTTGGTAACTTTCCTGTAGTGGATGTTAAAATTGAATTTTACACGTATCAATTTCTTTAAAATGTTTGTAAACAAAACAATGTTGAGAGCAACGCGTCAATGAGCAACAACCGTTACTAAAATGGTTACTGCACCGCAAACTACCAAGGTGTATACTTATCTGATGCATCCACTTCTTCTGCCATCTCGTCTGGAACTTGATTTTCTTCACGTTTTACATTCAAGAATCAAAATGCTTTAATTAAACATTATCTGCCTCAATCTTACCTATCTAAGAATTCCTGTAAAATCTATGAGGACTGCTCCTCGATCTTGGGGTTTGAAAAAATGGAAAACTTCTATGTAATTAAAATAAATAAATATAAAGAAATTTAAGTAGTTAAAACGTTGTGGAACATTAGAAAATGCAAAAAAAAGAGGAAGTTTTTAAACCTGTCTGCCAAACTTAACTATTGATGCACTGTGTCTAATCGGGAGCTATCTAATTAAAGTACTTATTTCTCTTCTTTTTTAAAATCTTTTTCTTCAGTCACGGGAATACAATTGTTTCGGTATCGCTTTCCAGGGATTTTAGTCAATCATACCTACACTAGTACATGTTTCACTGATTTCTATATGCGGAATCGCTAAGTTATGGAACATAAACACCACATAATGTGCGCGCACGCACATGCACACACACACACACACACACACACACACACACACACACGCACGCGCACACACATAAATATGCATACACAAACACACGTATACATGATAAGCCTTCCCAAATGTAGTGCTCTGTAGAATGGAACTGGAAACACGTGGTTATGAAGCGAACTTCTTAACTATGCTGTATAGCTTACGCTTATCTATTAATTCTTTCTACTGGAAGCACAAGGCCTCAAATTTGGGGGAATGGATTACCCCAGTGCATAACTGGTACTTGTTTAATCGTCCCCGACAGAATGAAAGGTAAAGTCGACCTCTGCGGAATTTGAACTTAGAATGTAGCGGCAGATGAAATACCGCTAAGCATTTCACCCGGCGTGCTAACGATTCCTTCCTACTCTGGGCACAAGGCCCAAAATTTTGTGGGAGGAAGCCAGTCGATTAGATCGACTCCAGTACGCAAGTGGTACTTAACGGGCTAACGTTTCTATCAGCTCGCCTCCTTACGCTTATCTATTAATAGAATCAATACTGCATAGATTTAAATCTTTTTCTTGCAAGTATTGCAAACGGTTATCCAGTCACATAAATAAATAATTCTTAGGTTCATAATAAATTTTAATTTTATAAAGACAATTGTCGTTTACATAGAGGAATCACTTTTTTATTGGTTATAAAGCTATCTAGTGCTCTTGAAGACAGTGTAGCTTTGGCGCAAGGTATCATGACCCTTGGATACGGAAAATTAAGAAAGAGTGGAAGGTGGTATTATCTGCGTAAGAGTAGGTGCTATTGGATATGATAGGTCTCTGACGTATTGGAAGAAGTGTGGGGGAGATATAACAGAACTGTTGGTCTTTCAAAGGTTCATAGAATATGGATAAAAAACAGCTCCATCAACACATGTCACAAGGCTACAATCTGATAGAAAGATACCAATACAATACACGAGAGATAGATGGAGCCGACAAGAAAGCAATTTTATTTGGAGATTCACATGCCAGACACAAACAAATGCTTTACTAATGTCGTGTGCAACTACTGTTTTCTCCAAATATTTGGAGTGCCAGGTAAAATACTGCAAATCTCACTGGTAAGTAACGTAAGAGAGTAGGTTTCTAGTAATCTGGCTTTGCTAAAGCCGAACTGAGTAAGGGAGAATATTCAAGGCGTTGAAGAAGTTTATAGTTAATGGTTGTCCTCATCACCTTGAGATACGGGGAACGCGTGCGATAGGATGATAGGTGGCCGTGTTGGAAGTTCTACCATTCTTGAGAATAGAATACACTATAGCGTGATTCTAAAGCTTTGAATATATTCCTGTAGAGAAGAGAAATATTGAAGTTTTGTAAGAATAGTTCTGAAACACATTGTACGAGGGTAGTGGATGAGACATGTTTCAGGGCCAGTGGCCATGTTGGTTTAAAGCAACTGTATACGTTGTGGTGAACCTGGATAAGTGGAAAGATTAATCTTGTGTATTCAAGGCAAAATTCAATGCAAAGTTACAACAAATGTGATGTTGTTGACCGTAGAAGTACTACTCGCAGGGCCATCATGTTTGAAAAATCAGGCGAAAGCAATTCCGCAAAATTGAAAGAGATCCCTTTGTTTGGGAGTTGTGAAAACTTGCGGGTGGTGTGATGCGCAAAGGTATTTTTCGCGGGCTCCTGCGGCGCAGTTACGAATAACTTAGTTATGTGAGATGCAGAGAAACATGCTTTAAAAGAATACTTTCCGTCCCACCCAACGGTTTCTGATTGGTCAGGAGTGAATAACATATTCTGCTAGGGATAGTTAGCATAGAACTGGAGGAGCTCTGATTTGTCAGCTGACTTAAAAGTGGCCTATTTTGTGGATGCTCTTTTTAACTCTACGAAAATCATCTAAAACCACTGAGCCTCCGACTTTTATCAGTCTAATGGTCAGATCTAAACAATTTTTTCTCCTTAATTTATAATTTTTGGTTTAACCCTTACATTATTTTCATATATAGTGTTGGAAGCAGTGACAAATTAACACCAATAATGATTTGTGAAATAAACAGACAGAAATTTGGGGGAGAGGTTTAGTCGATTAACTCGATCCAGCATCCGAAAGGATGAAAGACAAAGCTGATCTCAGCGGGATTTCAATAAAGTGATGGCTAAAATAATGCAAGGCCTTTTACAACAACGCTACTACTAATAATAACTGTTTCAGATTGTGGTACAAAGCCAACACATTCTTAGGGTTAGAGGGTGAGTCAATTAACCTCAGCGGAGTTTGAAGTTAGAACATAAAAAAAGAAAATACGGTAATGTAGTTTCTTTTGAGACCCTAATGATTTCACCAGTCCACCGCTTTTGCAGTAATAACTAAAACATCTGCTTGTCATGACGTTCGAGTTTGATTACCCTTTCAATAAACTCATAAAAAGCAAACTTCTTTCAATAAACTCATAAAAAACAATCTAAATCTTTAACATAATGAAATAATATTGTCATGATCTATAAATTTATCCATCAAAATAGAGTCAAGAACAGTTACGAAGTAGAATTTCTACGTCACGTTAGTCACTATAACTTGCATAGTCCACTAAAATAAATAATATGTGTTTAAAAATAATATTCAAGTGTTAAAAAGGCGATAGAAGAAATCTTTATTTTCCTAATTATGCATTTTATATAATAAATCTTTGACAGTAAAATTCACTCTATTGGGAAAATTTTCATTGATAAATACATTTTTTCCTTATATTAACATTCATTCTGGAGCTAACGAGCCCGCAAGTACCAGCTTTTCTTTCTTAAGCATATTATTTAAAAGTTTCTTTCATCGTTTTGGTTCGAAAAACTAAGTACAAGTAATACACTTATGTTAATTCAACCGCTTTACTCAATCATCTCAAATTTTACTTTCCAAAATTTTACATTTGAAATAGTAAAGCTGGCTGAAGCAGCAAAGCATCAGACTATAAGCTCTACGATATTAAAACAAACAAAAAAAACCAACATCACATTATTGAGGTTAATTACTGAGAGGTACCATCTGTATAAAAGAATGATAGTTAAGTTAATAGTTTAATGCAATGAGCATCAATGATTAAAAAAAATTCTAAATTACCACATCTACTCGTGTACAATTAGTGATTGACCCATCACTACCTCAGTTAGTATGGTAAAGTCAACGCTTTTCTTAGATGGTCTTTTAAATAATCAGTTATTACGTTTTTTTTCCACTCATAAGTATTTCTAATAAAATATTTGATATTCACTGCGTTAAATATGATGACACTAACTTAACTATTACAATATTGAGTTGTAATCTCATGATACCCAATTTAAATCTCATCCCCCAGTAAAACAAACAACCGTAATCTTGATTTGATACACAGATTGATATTGTTCTTATGTAAGAAATCAATATTCGTTACTATAGAGAAGAGCGATATACTGAAAGATGCAAGAGACTAATAATGAGCTTTTTCTAAATAAATATTCAAGCAGACTTAACATTTTAGTTTCTTTTTATTCTCTCAAGAGACGATGAAATATGTACCATTATAAACTGGAGTCTATTCCATCTGTCGCGGTCATTTAGTCACGTATCAAAGAAATCGGAGAATTAATGACGATAACAACGATCTGTAAAGAATATAATCTATTTACATTTATTTATTCTGATCTTTTTCTCTGCCATTTCGTCAAATCAAGGACTCACGCATGCTGCAGTTTGGGCGGCTTGTTGTTCCTATATTACACAAGCAATACCAACTAACCTACGGTCGTCAGCTCAAGGTATACTTCAGGGACTTCATCATGGTCTGGGTCGAGGTTGTGGAGCTGTCTTCGGTGGAATATTAGTGAATTATATCGGTAAGTATATTTTCACTTAATAGATACAAGGTTCGTATCACATCACAAGGGTTGTAAATTTTCATTTACAAAACTGTGTCTGTGTATCCAGGGTGAATGAATATGTGTGTATGTGTTTTTGTGTGAGTGTATGTATGCTTGTGTGTGTGTGTCTGTGTGCCTATGTATAGATGTCTGCGGGAGCTTAGAATCTTGTGCGAGTATTAATGAAAAATTATATTTTGTAAACATTGCGACCATGTCCGCGCGCGCGCAAGCGGTGTGTGAGCGCACACGAGTTATGAATGTGTGCTATGTGCTTGCTGCGAATAAATTTTTGTTTAGAAATTTATGAGTACCCTTGGCCTAGTGGTTAGGATGCTGCACTCACGATCGTGAGATCGTGGTTTCAATTCCTAGACCGGTTGGTGCGGTGCGTTCTTGAGCAAAACAATTCATCTTACGTTATTCTGCGATCCGACACCTGGCACGTGGTACACCGTATACCTGTTTCATGAAGATTTGAGGACAGAATGAGTTAATGTACAACACTTGTATTTGTGCAGGTCGTTCGGCAAAAAGCTGAACGCTCATACATAGTCTTCGACAGGAGAGTTCATCATCATCATTATCATTATTATTATTATTATTATTATTATCATTATTATTTTTAAGGCGGCGAACTGGCAGAATCGTTAGCACGCGGAGAAAAATGCTTAGCGACATTTCGTTCGTCTTTACGTTCTGATTTCAAATTCTGCCGAGGTTGACTTTGCCTTTCATCCCTTTCGGGATCGATAAATTAGGTACCAGTGAATCACTGGGGTCAATGTAATCGCTAGTCCCTCCTCTAAAATTTCAGGCCTTGTGCCTTTAATAGAAAGGATTATTATTATTGTTGTTGTTTTACATATATATATTCGATATATATTATTTATTATTACAATACAATAGTATTATTTTTCAGCGAAATTCTAAAGGTAGAATTATAAATAGGAAATAGTGGCACAACAAGTCACGAATGTTTACCGGAAATAGCACTCGATAACCGTACGACGCTATGTAAAGCTTCACTGAATGTATAGAGGCAAAGATGTGTGCGGGAGGCGAATATAAAATTTTTCGTCTTACCTCTATGAAGAACGCCGGAGAAATGGACAACCTAGAATGGAAAACCTAGTACTCCAGTTTCGGACTTTCCAGAATACGTTTGTTATCATAAATCTGGTTAGTCTTCTTCAGCTACGTTCACCTAAGACTAGATTTAAAATACCCGCTACATCAATGCCTGTATATTCAGCTGATACGCCTAGCCACATCTTTGCATCTATACATTCAGTGACAATAGACAATACATTAGAGCTAGGTATGCTCAATATAGAAAATAAGTAGTGGTGCTCAATTGAATTTGAACTTAGATTCCGAACTTTTCATCTAGAAAGGCGTCAAGAGCGACTCCCAGGGAAACCCCATGCGAACTGATGAGGAAGTAGTGCGGCTGATAAATACAATTAGACTGCGTGTGTGTATATATACACACACACGCACGCACACACACACACACACACACATACAATGACATGCACACACACACACACACATACACATTTATGTAAATACTCATAGGCTATCTACATACGCATAGTGTGAAGATGTGTAACCTAATGGATCGTTGGGTTCACGATTATAATGTCGTGGGTTCAAAGCAAGTAACATCGTTCTGTTTCGCCATTCTACTCTGCTGAAATGAGTACCAGCTAACTGCTGATTCATCTCTCTCTCTCTCTCTCTCTCTCTCTCTCTCTCTCTCTCTCTCTCTCTCTCTCTCTCTCTCTCTCTCTTCTCTCTTCTCTCTCCCTTTCATCCAGCTCTCACATCCTCGACGTTCTGCTGGGCCAAGTGAGAGAAAGAGAGGAGCGAGTGAATATCTAAGTCTCCTCGCGACTCCCGAGGCACCTAAAACAACGAAAATTGGTACAAGCAATTATTTCATTCTGACTTACGAGTGACGGTTAAACTTCATATATATATATATATATATATATATATATATATATATATATATATATATATATATATTTCCGTGACAGTTAGAGGTTGGGAAGTCAACCAACTAAGGGAGAGTATCTATCTAATATACTGCTGGTCATGTACCAAATTAATAGTACCCAAGTGCTAGTTATTGTATGGCAATTTCGCAATCGAGAGTTATACGTAGGTGGGGGTAAAAAGTGGTTTACCCTTAATTTATACCGCAAAAAAATGGAGGGGATACAAAGATGACATATATAAGCCGGTACAATTTTATTATGTCTATTCATTTTAAAACATAAGGAAGTATTATAAGAATACATACACATGCAAAGACGGTGTGCTACAGTAATATGTACCAGTAATACATAAAAGATTAAAAGATTAAAAGATCAGTTCCTTACGGCCGTTTCTGCCAAGAGGCCACGATATCCTCCATGCTACCTCCATCTCTTCAGTGTTCTGTAGGGATGGGTAGATAGAGTTTGGATGTTGAGTGTGCCTCTAGGCTTCTTCAGAGGGACTAAATGGTTAGGAGAGCCGATACATACAAGAGTCAGTTACCAATAGATACAGTATATTTTTCTTATTGAAGAGGGCATGAGAAGAATAAGAGCAAAAGTTAGAGTGTAAGAGGAGTAAAATTTAGTAAAATGGATTAGTTATAAGAAAGCGAAATAAGTCATAGACTTCAAGTATTGCCTTCCGAGATTCATGTTATTTTGTCTAGTGGTGGATAGATGGATACAGTTTTTCTAAGGAGGAATTTTTTTAGGAAGAGTGAATTCAGGCAGTGGTTCTTATTTTGTTTACATACACGTTATGCTTACAGTGGTGGGTTTGAAAGTATGGTCCGTGTTTCGGTGGTGGAAATTTATATGTAGGATGCCAGCTGGTACTAAAGAGATTATGACACCAGGTGGTGACCAAAGTACGTTGTTGGTGTTCGTTATTTTTTCGATCAACAAGTCCCCGAATCCTTGTGTGCAGTGGGGTAGGGGTTATGGTCAGTTCTGCAACCTAATTGGTCAGCTATGTTTTTGAAGACTATGACGCGGTTCCGGTTCGTTGATGGTTAACAGATAAAACAAAAACAAATCAGATAAATGAATAAGTAAATAAATAAATTAATGAATAAAAAACCGTGGTCACTGTGGGCAAGTAGAAGAGCAAAATAACATTCAAGCTAGATTAAATTAAATTAAATTAAATTGAAACAAGTAAAAATAAATGAGTATGTGAGTGAGGCTAATTCTGGGGGTTCTAGGCAGGTATGGTTCAATATTTTCCTCTAATCTACATTTCTCCATAATTTTCTTAGCCTGTAAATTCAGGTTAGTTGCGTTGTTGGCATGAGTAAACGCCGGGTAATATCTCTCTCTCATATATATATATGTATATATATATATATATATATATATATATATATATATATATATATATATATATATATATATATATATATATATATATATACAGGGATTAGCATTGAGTTGCTTCTCCAACATACTGAAAATTTAGAAATAGCCGTCAAAAAACTACTGATTCTAAACTATAAATTTTTCTCTAAATGGATGGCGATATTTATGGCGCACATAGAACAAAAAACCAGAGTGAAAAGCAAAAACAAACCTGCCTTTAGTTAATTGGATACGAACGTTTCGCGGTTAAGATATTAATCTATTCCGTCTCATCAGCCCAATATTCTGATAAATCTGAAAGTGTCTCTAAAAAATTCACGGTAATTTCTGGCCATGCGACGCCAAAAATCAACGAGAAGAAAAGGCACTTACGAATTCATCGGCTAGCGAGTTCAGGCATCCCATCTCAAAAGAAATCCATTCCATGTGCGTCACAAAATAGTCCCGTATGAAAAAAAGTCCCGTGTGAAGGGATTACGGTTAATATCTTAACCGCGAAACGTTCGTATCCAATTAACTAAAGGCAGGTTTGTTTTTGCTTTTCACTCTGGTTTTTTGTTCTATGTGCGCCATAAATATCGCCATCCATTTAGAGAAAAATTTGTAGTTTAGAATCAGTAGTTTTTTGACTGCTATTTCTAAATTTTCAGTATGTTGGAGAAGCAACTCAATGCTAATCCCTGTATATTTACGATGATAAATGATTTTACCGATAAAAGTTTTTTTCATACTGAACTACTTGGCAAAATTGTTAATTCTATTACTAATTGACGATTCCCTGCCCTTATTCTTGTATATATATATATATATATATATTAGGTTTGGAGGTGATGTACAGGAATTATATATTAGAAAAAATAATAAGGTACTCAGATATCTGGATGGTTGTACATTAACAGATTTTTATTAATGTCACATGTTTTTATAAATTGGCGCTTGCATCTATTCTTGTAGATTCTCCAGATTTTCTGGAGAATCTACAAGAATAGATGCCAGCGCTAATTTATAAAAACATGTGACATTAATAAAAATCTGTTAATGTACAACCATCCAGATATCTGAGTACCTTATTATTTTTTCTAATATATATATATATAAGGTAATAAGAGTGAAAACACTACAGAAGGCTTGTGTTACATGGTTAAAGTATATATTTAAATTTTGTCAGAAAAATGTTATAAAATCTTTTTGGTATATAAACATTGTATTTTGAGAAATAACCGGTTTCGTGTTGTCTTTTCAAATTTCTCTACTTCATTGTAACATGTGTTCGCTCCAGTCTGAAAAGAAGAGTTCTAGATAGGGGGAGGTAATTAGGGATTTCTTCCGGTATAAGGGAGATAATCGAAATCTAGGAGGTGGTAGAATGTGCCATTAGAACAATAACAGAAATTAGATTAAATAAGGAAACCTTTTTCATTCAAAAATACAAACCCAAACTTAACCATTGCTAACACATTTAAATAAAGAAATTCATCACCCCACTGAGAAGGGAAAAAAATATAGAACAAAACCATGGTAAATTAATCAAATTCTACCACCTCCTAGATTTCGATTATCTCCCTTATACCGGAAGAAATCCCTAATTACCTCCCCCTATCTAGAACTCTTCTTTTCAGACTGGAGCGAACACATGTTACAATGAAGTAGAAAAATTTGAAAATACAACACGAAACCGGTTATTTCTCAAAATACAATGTTTATATACCAAAAAGATTTTATAACATTTTTCTGACAAAATTTAAATATATACTTTAACCATGTAACACAAGCCTTCTGTAGTTTTTTTCACTCTTATTATCTTTTATACATCCAACCACGTGCTTTCACATACCAACTTTCTCTCTCTCTCTCTCACACACACACACACACACACACACACACACACACACACACACACACATATATATATATATATATATATATATACTTACTTGGAAAAAGATGCGTGGTGTTCGATCATATAATAATATAAATAATATATAAATACATGCATATATCCATACATATATGTACATACCTACATCTATATGTATACATACATGCGTTAAACACATTGAGAAACGAAAACATAAAAACGAAAACAGAAAACGAACTTTTTTCTAACAACAACAACAAAAAAAAAATCAAACAGAGAAACGAGACATGCAACATAATGAGTATACCCCTTCGTCAATTGTCCCTGTTTCATCTACTCTGCGTTTTGAAGGCAAGGACAATACGCGACTTCGTTGGAACAGTCCTTCCTGCAAAGCAAATTAAATAAAATTCGAAATTTTTTGCGGAGGGTGAAAGAACAGGAGAGTGAGAACAAGACAGTAAAATCAGTAAGAACAGGACAGTGTGAACAAGACAGTAAAAACAAACAGTGAGGGCTGTTAAGCCAAGACGATAGAAAAATTACTATGAACGCTAGATATACGTGCATGAGAGAAGAGACAGAAAAAACACGTCTTTTCTATAGGAAGACAGTGGGTAGAGAGATCCCCTTTCGTCACGTGTCAGTGACGAGAGGGTCAAGGAGGAAGAGTGAGAGAGAGAGAGAGAGAACGGTGAAAGGAAGAGAAGAATAAGGAAAGGGTGGGTGAGAAAAGCAGAAAGGATGAAGAACAAAAGAGGGAGAGAGATAGACAAGGAAATCATAGTAATAGTAGTAGAGTGCGCATTGTAATTATTAAGATGAATCTTACTTGGAAAAAGATGCGTGGCGTTCGATCACATCTATATGTATACATACATGCATATATGGGTACAGGACATCAAAAAAACGTTTTCCCTGTCTATCTCTCTCCCTCTCTTGTCCTTCATCCTTTCTGTTTTTCTCTCTCACCCTTTTCCTATTCTTCTCTTCCTTTCACCGTTCTCTCTCTCTCTCTTTCTCTCTCTCTCTCACTCTTCCTCCTTGACCCTCTCGTCGCTGACACGTGACGAAAGGGGATCTCCCTTTCTGCCCACTGTCTTCCTATAGAAAAGATGTGTATTGTCCTTGCCTTCGAAACGCGGAGTAAATGGAACAGGGACAACTGACGAAGGGGTATACCCTTTATGTTGCATGTCTCGTTTCTCCGTTTGTTTTTATCGTTGTTCGAAAAAAGTTCGTTTTCTGTTTTCGTTTTTCTGTTTTCATTTCTCATTATGTTTAACGTTTTTTTGATGTCCTGTACCCATATATGCATGTATGTATATATATATAGATGCATGTATGTACATATATGCATGGATATATGCATATATTTATATTATATATATATATATATATATATATATATATATATATATATATATATATATATATATATATATATATATATATATACATATATGTGTGTATATTGGGTTGAGTTTGGAAAGAAACAAATGCTTGTTTGATCTTAACTGGTATATTTAATCAAGGTAATATATCCCTTGTTATTGACAACCTAATTTTATCTATTTGGCAAATTGTTGAGCCATCGGACATAAATTCTTTAGGTTTCGAAGCAAAGAAACTCTCAATATAATCTTAATCTTCTTCATAATTAATAAATTGTTTTCCTTCTAAATAATGTTGCAATGATCTGGAAAAGATGGCAGTAAGATGATGTAAGGCTAGGAGAGTATAGAGAATGAAGTAAAACTTACACACACACACACACACTGCCATACGTTTTTCCTGAATGATTAGGACAATATATTGTCTTGCAGTATCATGTAAGAGCAATACCCATTTACAACTGACCAATGACGTGCACATTTACTCATCATTGTAATTTTTTTGTGTAATGCTTCCAACTGACGACATAATTCTCTGAATTAATTGTTTCATTTTGGTTTAAAATTTCATAACACCCTTCATATCTCACCAAACACCAGGTGTAGTCCTGGTTTGGAGATGGACTTTCCTTTTTCACTGGCGCCAAACATTGTTATATTAGTTGGATATGATTACGGAGATTATATCGTTTGTTATGATTACAGATATAATTACAGATATGATTACGCTTTTCATCACTTGTGAAGGTTCTACTCAGGAAAAGTTCGCTAGGAAATTCTCTTTTTAGTGATGAACAGAAGGGAACTCTTTGATTAAGCATAAAGACTATCAGTTTATGAGAAAACTCTTGATCAGTTTAGATATACAGGGTGTCTCAAAAGTCACTGAAGGGTTTCAATTTTAATAACTTCCTTAACTTTACAAATAAATGCATGGAATTGTTATCCAATATAAAGGACATAATGGAAATTAATATGCACAAGTCAAATTTTGCAACATCACTACATCAAATATGAAAAATGACATTGCTTAAATGACTGCCATTTTCGGCTTCGCACGCCCGTGCTCTTTCCAAACCTTGCACCATAACATCCTCAAGAGTTTCAGGCCCCGCTTCTCTCTCTGATTTCTCTATTGATATTCTCCTTCAGTTGAACCAGGGTCTCCGGTTTGTTGACGTAAATCCTCTCTTTCAGGTATCCTCACAAGAAAAAATCCGGGCTAGTCAAATCTGGGGAACGTGAAGGCCTGTTGACATTGTCGTAGCGGGAAATTATTCTCTCTCCAAAGCACTGCCGTAGCAACTGCATTGTTTCTCTTGCGGTAAGAACAGTTATCCTATCTTGCTGGAACCATATGTGAGATCTACTTTGAATGGCTGGGCGCAAAAGGGTCTCAATCATGGATACCTGAAAAAGAGAGTTTACGTCAACAAACCGGAGACCCTGGAGCAACTGAAGGAGAATATCAATAGAGAAAACGGCTGCCATTTAAGCGATGTCATTTTTCATATGTGATGTAGTGATGTTGCAAAATTTAACTTGTGCATATTAATTTCCATTATGTCCTTTATATCGTATCAAAATTTCATGCATTTATTTGTAAAGTTAAGGAAGTTATTAAGAATTGAAATCCGTCAGTGACTTTTGGGACATCTTGTATTTCACGAAAGTGTTCAAAGTGACTTGAATTGAACTGTTCTGCTAGCTCTCACGCAGTTTGTTAGAAATTTTCCTCAACTACCTGAGAGAAACTTGCCATACTATCGTTGGAATGTCCAGATACTTAAAGTTTCATTTCCATGGACAGAACAAATACATTTTACGAATTCATTAAACATGTGGTGGCTTATAAGCTTATTTTAAAAGGGTTAAATCGATACGAATTTAATCACTACGGTATAAAGTAGTCTGCAAAACAGGAAAAAAAAAAACAAAAAAAAAAAACGCTGGAATATAAAAACTACCGTAAGTAAAATACAACAGGACTTTCTTGAGTCAAAAATGCAACTGGACTTTCTTTCCAACCTAACACATATACACACATATTTTCTTTGAGTTTCATTTAAGTTCTTAAAGGAGTTCAAGCCAGTTGCTAACAAACCGACAAGATATTTTGAGTTCACGGTGTATGTAAATATGTAGCTGAGTTAGTGTGCCACACACACACACACACACACACACACACACACACACACACACATACACACACACACACACATTTGTGTGTATGTTTTTTTTAGAGTAAATTTACTGAATTCAGACGAGTTAGAAAGCGTTTTTGTCAAGAGTCAAACAACTCCTGCGATTTGTGGATACGTGAGCGGGTTAATGTTGTTATCCTTTAGATCATATAGAGCAATTGTATACTCAGAATAACTATTGAAGAGTTCTTCACCTACATTCAACATGTTATTTTTCATTGCAGAGTACATATGTATTATACTCATTTCTTATTTAGTGTTCAACAATTGTCTGTGTGACAAGGCAAAGCTCAAAAGTTGTTTGAACTAATCTTATACCTCTGTTTCCATTCCTACATAGATCCTGTTAGTATCACTGCTGATGTGGAAGCTACCAGTGATAGGCATGATCTACCTTGAAGATCTTTTAAAGCGTTCTGCCTATTATTCCAATGTTGGTCTAGCACTGGCGCTACACATACGATCTCGGATATGGTCTAGTGATTGCGAACGACTCTGACTTTTATAGCTTCCGAAATCAACTAACTTATTTCTTTGTCACGGCGTCCTCATCAGTTCCAAGATACTCGGAGTACTCGCCGTCGGAGATGGAGAGGGGAGAGGGGAGAGAAAGATAAGCCATTGATATCCATATTCCTTCTCTGGTTAACTATCATAGATTTCACAAAGGCATTCGGCACGGTTAACAGGGAGGCATTCTTGAAGATAATCTTGAAGTTGGAATGCCATGAAAAGTTTATGAATGATAGTCGAACCACTCAAGGTAACATAAAAACATGGGTTTGCTTTAACGGAGAACTGTTGAAGCCACGATCTGTTGAGAGCTGAGGATATCTGGGTAGAACTTTTTCTTGATTTGTCTTAAAGATAAACAATTCATTTGCGAACAGACAATATGAGTCACCAAAAGTTAAATTAAAACTGTATCTCTTTAAAAACCTTTCTTCAGTATATTGTATTTCTCTTCAAACAAAATTAACGGAAATTATTATGTTTTTCTTCAAAAAATCCACATTGGCTAAATTTGTAACCTAATTACTAGTACTGATTTTTCATTGTAGGGAGTGAGGTGACTTTCCGTGCCTATGGAATTACTTGCATATTTGTACTGGTTGGGTTTTTCTTGATTAACCGATTTTTTGTTGGAGCAGAGATCGTTTTACCTCAAACTACTGAGGCACACAGGATTCTTGAGGAAGCGTCTCATTTAGCACCACATGGTGTCCCTGCAAATCCTATTGCACGAGATCTTTCCAGTCATATGATAAAAGACATGGATTTAGCCGAACAGAAATCACACCAGTCTAACGGTAAGATCGATGTTGTATACTGAATACATTTATTATCATGAAATGGATTCTCTTACAGCGATTGTTAAATTCAATTATGAATATTAGGTATAAGTTACAAATAAATTGTCTTTATTTTTTATAAGTTATCATAATAATAAATTCTGCCAGTCTGCTCACACATATATACACACATGCTCACAATGTGTTTCAAGTACCAGTACTCATATTAACATTTGAATTACTTAATTGGGTGCTTACTCTTTTACTCTTTTTTTTTACTCTTTTACTTGTTTCAGTCATTTGACTGTGGCCATGCTGGAGCACCGCCTTTAGTCGAGTAAATCGACCCCAGGACTTATTCTTTGTAAGCCTAGTACTTATTCTATCGGGCTTTTTTGCCGAACCGCTTGATGAGATTCGAATAATTGATGTGAAAACCCGGAAGATACTAACCAGCACACATAATTTCCACATCAATAGTGACTTAGACCACCTCTACCTAAGACGAAAACAAAGCGACAGAGGCTTAGCATCGATTCAGACTGCCTTTGACTGTCGTATTACATCCCATCGGCAACGTATTTTTAATCACCAAATGTCGAAGTGCATTCCTTGACTAAGTTTGCATACATGAGGCTGATAACATCATGAGGCTTGGAAAGCAGTTCCTTGAGCAGCATTCTTTGTCTGATAACCTTAAATACATGTCCAAAGAAGTCACATGACTCTACTGCAACGTATCATCAGGTGAAAGGATGAGCGTATATTAGCAGAAGACCATACATGGATATGTTAGTAGAAAGCTCTGGGATGATAGTAAAATTGATTATCAAAGAAGTCTATCATGGACCAACAAACAGATTTCTAACTCCCACTTTGAGGGGTATGCGTTTGCAATTCAGGAACAGGAAATATCAACCAAGTACTTGATGCACAAAGGGATAGAGACACAGAAAAAAACAGCAAAATGTGACAGCCGATACAGACTTTGTGGAGTTAACACCGGAGATATCACCCATTTCATAAGCAGTTGCCTGAAAATGTCATCACAGTATTATCTACCAACGAGACATGATGTTGCAGCTAGGACACTGTATAATGAGTCCTTCGGAAGGATAACTCCAACGCCAAAGAAATATGAACCCACAGTATGGTAGAAGCCATAGCCACTCATAATTAAAAGGGAGTACTGGTGGAATGTCCTAGTGAAAAGCACAATAAAATGTAAACATAATATACCTGACATAGTGATTTGGGATAGAGAAGGGAAACAGTGTACAGTTGTGGATGTTAACATAAAGCTAAAGATCAGCAATAAAGAAAATGTCTGCGCTGAACAATAGAGAAATCTACAGTTGCTCTATCCAGATCACAAGTTCAGGTTTATACCTGTAATTACGGGGGCACTGGGATATGTAACACACTGCCTAAATACCAATCTTGAGAAATTAGGGTTTCAAAATCAGAAAGAAGGAAGTTGATTCGATGAACACAGATCCCAGCCATTACTGAAACTATAAGAAACTGTAAAACTTTCCAGAAGTTTATCATTTAAGTATATATGAGCATGTCTTGACATGCAACTAAATGCTTGAGAATACATACATTAAAGCAAAACATACATACATACATACATACATACAAAGATATCCTGTTATGTTGTTGAAATTCCAATGAAGGAGCTTTGGATCTAGGTTAGAAACTGGCTCTTTCTCTATTGACAAGAAATTTAGAAATAAAACTAAATAACACACATACATTAGGTTAGAAATCGGCTCTTTCTCTATTGGCAAGAAATGTTGACCCCTCCCCTGAATAATGTTATATACACATACATACAATCCTGAGGTCAAAAAGATAAGAGACCACAGTATAATAGAGTACAAAGCCATTCATAATATGAAAGAGTACTGGAAACTAGAAAGGTACTGACCACCACTGTGATAGATATATTGCATCTCACGCTATTCAGGAAAGGAGAGGGTTACTAAATACTTGATAAAGAGGGACAAAGATAACACCAAACTTCCACGATGTTTTGAACTCTCTTAAGAAGAATTTAGATAAAACTCAAAGAACATCTGTCCATACATACACATACATATATATAGGTACACATACGCATACTTATATATAAACTTATACATACTTCACCAAACGCCATACAGAAATCGGGAGTATATCAGACATAAAAATTACAGTGAAATCCCATCACCACGACGACGACGACGATGATGATGATGATGTTGGTAAACTATGACGGCAGTTGTGGCGACAAGCATGTATAATAACAACAACAACATAAACAACAGCAGTAACAAGAGTAATAATAATTTGCCTCAAACTACCATATATTGTACAAGTATATAATGATAATAATAAAATACCCTGATGTAGTACCAGGCAGTGGCTCTCATGGCTTCTGATCTTAACTGATTGTCCTGTTTTAAAAGATGGCTGCAACAGACAGTTTGTTCAATATTGCAGATTTGTTTGGGCTATTGGATCTGAAGAGAATTCTAACTGGTCTCCACCTGCAATGTCATGAGCTCTTTATCATGATATTAGGTCACAATGTCTCGCACGTATGGTTATGAAACATGTGCCTGGTGTACCCTTATCAGACGGGTAATCATGATAAGTATATTGGGCTTCGTTTATTTGTACCCCATTATCACACTGATGCGGGCGCTGCTCTTCCATTCAATAATGATAATGATAACAACAACAACGACGATAATAATAATAATAATAATAATAATGATAATAATAATGATAATAATAATGATAATAATAATAATAATAATAATAATAATAATAATAATAATAATAATAATAATAATAATAATAATAATAATGGAGTAGCAGAAAATATGAGAAGCCTTATACGGAATAGTATGAAATGCTGGAGAATGGAATTGACAGCAGGGAAGCAAGTACTAGGAGAGGTGAAAATCAAGAGAGAGATCTTCCAGGGAGACAGTGAGTCGCCACTGATATTCGTGCTGGGAACGATCCCCTTGAGTGAAATACTACAGAAAGCAAAGTTGGGGTATCATCTGGGAAGAGGTAAGGGAAAACTAAACCACTTGCTATTCATGGACAACCGGAAGCTATTCACAAAAAGTGAGGCAGAAGTGGACAGCCTACTCCAGTCTGTATGGATTTTCTCCAATGATATTAAGATGGAGTTTGGACCCTCAAAATGTGCTACGATGGTGATGAAACGAGGAAAGCTTGACAGGACAGAAAGTATATGGCTACCAAGTGATGAAATGAAGGCAATTCAACCTCAGTTCAGCTATGTTACTTGGCAATACTTGAGGCAGATGGAGTCAAGCACCACGACATGAAAGAAAAGACAAAAAGAGTGTACCTGCGGTGAATAAAAGTTAAATTAAAAGAAAAAGTTATATGAAAAATTTGTACAATAGAATATTGTATTTATTAGTACGAAAATATGAAAAAGTTTATTTAAAAACAGAAAAGATTTTGCATAGCTTTTAGTTTTACCTAGTATTTTCTGTAATATTTAAATCTGAATTTCAGTTTAAAAGTTGGCTTTATATTATAATTTCTTTCCTTACAAAAAAATTACTATATTTTTAACATTTAATATTAAATATTTTGGTTTTATTAAAATTTTTTATTTTTTCCAATCTGTGTTTTAATTTTTTGAAGATTATATTAAATTGAGCAATAATAGAACCTATTACATACTTTTGTTTTATTTCCTATTTTAAAATATATCATACTTTTCATCTTGCTAAAATTTTAAAATAGTTTTCAGTTTTTTAAATTAAGTTAATATTTCTTAGTATGTTACTATAATGATTTTATAATGTTTCAGCATGTCTCTTGATTCTTAAGAATCACATTATTTCATATATATAAAAACTGTGAATCAAACTTGTTTATAATCTATTAACTGAAAAAGTTGTTTGTAATAATTTCCAAGCTTTATACCAGTGGTTCTTAACTTGAGTCTTGTAACAGAAAAAACAAAATAAAGGCAAATGTTAAAGCTACAATTCAGAATTAGTGAGGGTTTTGAGGGATATGAAGTGGGGTCAATAAATACAGAAAATGGTAAGCGGTGTTAAGACAGTAGAATAACAAAACTAAAAGTATAAGGCCATATTTTAGCATTTTTTCAAAAACTGTTCATTATTTGACCATGCTCTCGTTAAGAGAATAACAACTATAATTAGAAAAATTCCTGCTTTTCACAAGGGCTCGCGCCCTCCTTGGAAATTACTGACGCTCCCCTGGGGGGGGGGGGGACGAACTCTAAAGGAGATGGGCAGGAAGTCAAGAAAGCTCCTAACGATGCATGGACCCCATCGTCCACGTGCAGACACTGGTCGCCTATACATGAAGAGAGCAAATGGAGGAAGGGGACTGATAAGTGTGGAAGACTGCGTATGTATCGAACTCGAGAGCTTAATGAGATACCTAGCCCAAAGTAAGGAAACTTTGCTAGTGACAGTCAGGAACGAGGGAGTATTGAGAGCAGAAATAAAGGGAAAACAAAGGAAGAAGTACAAAAAGGACATGAAGAAGAATTACGCAAGACGGGATTACACAAACATTTCCATGTAGCCACAACAGAACTTGCTGGAAAAAATTGGTGGGATTGGCTGATGAAAGTAACCGTACAAAAAGAGACCCAAAAAGCACTATACTGGCCATGCAGGACCAAGCTTTGGCCACCAACTGGAGGGTGAACCTTAGGAATGAGCATGTGTCCCCGCTGTGTCGCATCTGCAAAAGAGTGTGTGAAACCATTACCCATATCACAAACGAATGCCCTAGACTTGCCTAAAACCACTACAAGTTGTGGCGACATGACCAGGCGCTACACTGGAAACTGTGCGAAAAGTGGAAACTAGAGAGAGACAAGACGTAGTATGAGAACAGACCGGAGAGAGTGGAAGAGTCGGATATTAGCAAAATCCTCTAAGATTTCCCAACCCAAACAGATCAGGTGCTAGAGCATAACAGACCGGACCTAGTGGTGGTTGACAAGATGCACCATATATGCTATATAGTTGATGTTGCAGGCCCCTTTGACCTACGAGTAATCAAGAACGAAGACGAAAAGATAGATAGATACAACCCTCTTAAGTACGAAATAGCCCGGCTATGGAAAATGAAGAAGGCGAAGATAGTGCCAATTATTGTTGAGTCCTTGGGAACAGTATCAGAAGGCATCAAGAAGAATATAAAGCAAATTGGAATAGAGTGCCCAGTAGAACTGTTACAAAAGGTTTACCTCTTTGGCACGGCCAGAATAATCAGAAAAATATTAGGTAGTTGAAAAGAACGAATAGCATGGTACCGTAGGCTCCGGAAGCTCGAACAAAACCGGTGATAAAGAGAAAATGATAATAATAATAATAATGGTTTCAAATTTTGCCACAGGGATAGCAATTTGGGGTGATAGATTAGTCGATTACATCGATCTCAGTCAGTGTTCAGTTGGTACTTATTTTATCGATCTCGAAAGGATGAAAAGCCAAGTCGATCTCGTCGGAATTTGAATGCAGAACGTAGTGGCGGGCGAAATGCTGCTAAGCATTTCGTCCAGCGCGCTAACAATTCTGTCGGCTCACCGCCTTATATTGGTTTGAAATTTTGGCTCAAAGTCAGCAGTTTCGGGACAAGGAGTAAGTGGGTTACAGCGACGCCAATACTCAACTGGTATTTATTTTATCGATCCGGAAGGATGAAAGCCAAAGTTGACATCAGTGGCATTTGAACTCAGAACGTGAAATCAGAAGAAATACCGGTGAGCATTTTGTCCGACGCGGTAACGATTCTGTCAATTCACCGCCTTAAATATTAATAATAATAATGATGATAATAATAATAATAATAATAATAATAATAATAATAATAATAATATTAATAATAATAATAATAATAATAATATCAGAGATATCAGTGAAGATAATGATAATAATGAAAGGAAACACGTGGAGCCTCCTCCTACCCATGGGCTGATTAATGATACATCTAGTGATGGTGTCACAATAAAAACACTGGTAATGGCGCAACCTGATAATTGCTATCTCATATGAGTGACAATGAAAAAACAAAATATTGTGAATAACGGTCGTAATGAAACTGAAGCCAATGACGGTGACAGTGGTACACTCGGTAGGCTCAGAGATTTTGGTCCGGCTCCAGCCTGTCGATATCCAGAAAGAGACCACCACACACGGCGTAGATGAAGCAAACAGATTAATGCTGAGGTCATGGAGTGTTACTACCTGAGCAGCCCAGTAGATGAAAATGGTGCTCAAATTAGGGGTTACCGACAACGTATGTATGATCCTTGGAGAGAAAAGGAATTGTTTCAACTCATGGAACAGAGACTATGTGATCAAGCTAGAGCAATAAGAAAACATTGTTGGTTCACAAAAGTAGAGCTTGAAGTTATCAAAAGAAGGGGCATGCAAAATAGCAGCAGAGATAACAATGAAAATGCAGTTCTTACTAATAATAAGAGTAATACCATAGCACAGGAAAAGAGCAGTGGTAGTTTACTTGATGAGAGACATATAGATTATCTAAAAGAATACTATAAAACTAATGGCGACATGACAGATGAACAAAAGGCAATTTACGACAGGATAAAGGTAAGCGTACAGGAGAACGATAGCGACATTATTTGCAACCTTAAAACGGTTGATCGATGGAAATTGAACCAAGAAACGAAAAATGTCAATGAAATTCTGAAATACATCAGAACAAACAACATCACAGAAACAAATAATTTGATCAAGGCAGCAAGTATTGCTGTAGCAGAAAACGAGGGTGTTGATGTTAAGAAAAAGAAACATAATGGGAGTGACAAAAAAAGAAAGATCCACGGTGGAAAAGAAGAATCCAGGCAGGGTTAGACATGCTCTCGAAGGAAATTTCTGTCTTAGACCGAAAAGCGAAAGGGGAGCTTAAAAGCGAACAAAAATACAGGACGCTGAATAAGAAGTATAATATTGAAAGAAAGGGCCTGAAAGTAGTGGTGGAGGAACTGAAACAGCGCCTCGTTGCAAAGAAAGCAGAGATGGTAAGATACGACCAAAGAATGAAGGGTTATCATCAGAATAGGTTATTCAGAGTAGATCAGAAGAGATTCTACAAAGAAATAAATAGAGAGTGTACAGATGAAAAGTTGATACCAGTTAACATTGAAAGTCAAAGGCTTTGGAGTGACATCTGGAGCAAAGACAAGAGGCACAAGGAGGATGCTGAATGGTTGCAAGAACTGAAACAAACAGTAGTCTGTTCAAAACAGGCAGAACTAGTCATTTCAGTTAAGGAAATGAAGGAAATCGACAAAAGAAATAAGCAACTGGAAGGCTCCGGGACCAGATGGAACAAGGCTACTGGATCAAAAGATTTGGTGAATGTCATGCACGAAAAGCTGCGCAACTCAACACCTTGTTAAATGCCGGCCAAGTAACACCAGAGTGGTTGACATTGGGTAGGACAGTGCTGTGCGTGAAAAACATCAGAAAACGCAATACGGTAGACAATTACAGGCCGATATCCTGTTTACCACTTATGTGGAAGTTATTGACAGGAAAAAAAATAGCAGAGTCAATGTACGAACATCTGCAAAAACAAAAAAAAAAAAGGAGTCCTGCCACATGAGCAGAAGGGTTGCAAGAGTAAGTGCAGAGGTATCAAGGATCAACTCCTGATAGACAAAACTGTACTTAGAGACTGCAAGAGGAGGAAACTTAACTTAGCCATGTCATGGATCGACTATCGTAAGGCGTATGATATAATCCCTATTTAGTACTGCATCGAATGTTGAGCGATTGCTTGAAAAAAGTATGGCGAATTGGAGGACGGACCTGACAGCATACGGAAGAAGTTTAGGGTCATTAGAAATTAGGAGGGGCATCTTCCAAGGGGACTGCCTATCCCCACTGATCTTTGTACTGTGCTTGATACCACTAACACTGATTCCGAGGAAAGCAAAAGCTGGGTGTGTATTCAAAAGGCGCCAACAAAAAGCCAACCGTTTGTTATTCATGGATGACCTCAAACTTTATGGTAAAGATGAAGCCTAGGTCAGTTCCATCGTTGATACGGTGTATACTTTCAGTGCCGATATCAGAATGGAGTTCGGACTGACAAAGTGTGGTGTCTTGAAGAGAGGCAAAATCAAATGTATGAACGGGTTAACGTTACCGTCGGGAGAGGTTATGAAGCAGATAGAAGAGACTGTCTATAAGTACTTGGAGATATTGGAAAAGGATAAATTGATGGAGAAAGAAATGACAGAAAAATTTAAGGTGGAGTACTTGCGCAGACTGAGACTGATCCTTAAGTCGAAATTAAATGGACAGAATAAGATCGAAGCCATCAACACCTGGGTTGTTTCACTCCTTAGATATGGAGCAGGGGTACTTGCTTGGACAGTAAATAACTAAACAGCTTAGACAGAAAGACAAGGAAGTTGTTAACTAGATATGGGTCACTCCACCCAAAAAGTGACACAGGCAGACTGTATGTACGAAGAAAAAGACAGGGGAGAAGGCTTATTGGATGCGAACACAGCATTAAAGCAGAAGAAAACAACACAGCATGGTATGTAAAAAATACCACAGAACCGCTATTATTAGAAGTAAGAAAGTCAGGCTTGTGTCGGATGAAAGATTGCAATGATAAAACACTATACAAGAAATTGAAAACGAAACTGAAAATAGGTGGGTAAAGAAAAGAATGCATGGTCAATTTCATAGGGATGTTGAAAATAAGGTAAACAGAGAAAACAGATGGCCGTGGATGACTAAAAGTGATTTAAAACCGGAAACGGAGGCTCTAATCTGTGCTGCCCAAGAGCAAGCAATAAGAACAAACTACATAAAATACAGAATAGACAACACAGCAGAAAGTGATAAGTTCAGAATCTGTGAACAAAACGGTGAAACCGTATGGCATATTACCAGCCAATGTACGCCACTAGTCCAGAAGGAATATAAAAGACGCTACGACAATATAGCCAGGTTTGTACATTGGACACTTTGCAACAAGTATAGACTTGACAGAGCAAAATATTGGTACGACCACAAACCTGAAGACATAATCGAAAATGGAAATGCCAATATCGTATGGGATTTTCTGATTCAGTGCGACCGTGAGATAGAGAATAAGAAGCCGGACATAGTCTTAATTGAGAAAGAAAACAAACTATGCAGGATCATAGATATAGCATGCCCAGCTGACAACAAGGTATGCGATAAGGAAGAAAGAAAAGTCGAGAGATATGATAGGTTAGCTTGGAAAGTTAAGCAGTATTGGTCGATGAAAACGGTAGCAGTAGTACCAATAATTGTCGGAGCCCTGAAAACAGTGAGCAAAAATCTCGAGAGGTACGTGGAACAAATAGGAGCTGCAATAAGGGTGGAGCATTTGAAGAAAACAGCACTGCTTGGAAGCGCAGGAATACTCCGGAAGGTGCTCGAAAATTAAGAGGTGTTTCCTTAGTTCACTGGTAGTGAACAGTTGACACTTTAATACATCTCCAGCGTTAGAAGCTGTGCAAAAGCAGCAACAACAACAACAACAACAATAATAATAATAATAATAAATTTAAAAAATGACAAAGAGCTAGAAACACTACTACAGACAGTACATGGCATTACCAAGGAAATAGATATGAAATTCGGATTAGAAAAATGTGCCAAAGCAACCCTGAAAAGAGGAAAATTAGTTAAAAGTAGCAATATAACACTAGATAAAGCCAATGAATTAAGAGAACTAGACGAAAGCCAGCCATACAAATATTTAGGAGTCAATGAACTAGATAGGATACAACATACACAAATGAAAGAAAAAAAAGAAAGAAAGAGTACTATAGACGAGTTAGATCAATACTAAAAACAGAGCTCAATGCTAAAAACAAGATAATGGGTATCAACACTTTAGCTGTCCCAGTTATAAGCTACAGCTACAACATCCTTAACTGGACACTAAACGAACTATCTAAAATAGATAGGAAAACAAGAAAAATAATGACAGGATATAGGATGCACCACCCAAAATCTGACATAGAAAGGCTATATATACAACGCACAGAAGGTGGCAAGGGTCTTATACAGCTGGAAAACTATTATAAAATAACCACCATAGGACTGCAAAAATATCTACTCCAGAAGCAAGGAAAACTAATACAAATAGCCACAAAACACGAGCAAAACAAAAAACTGTTTTCAGTATTTAAGGAAGCTGAGAAATACAAACAAGAAATCAATCTACCTAACAAATACGAAGAAGAAGAAGAAGAAGAAGAAGAAGAAGAAGAAGAAGAAGAAGAAGAAGAAGAAGAAGAAGAAGAAGAAGAAGAAGAAGAAGAAGAAGAAGAAGAAGAAGAAGAAGAAGAAGGAACAACAAAAGCTATAAAACAAATGAAATCCAAACTAAAACTAGAACAGCAACGGACCATGATAAAACGATTGCAAGAAAAGCCCCTACGTGGTAAATAATGGGCTAAACTAAATGCAAAAGAAATAGACAGAGAAAAATCCCAGCAATGATTGAGAAGCTAAGGACTCAGCAGAGACTGAAGGATTTTTAATTGCTGCACAAGACCAAAGCCTCCCCACCAGAAATTACCAAAAACATATAATGAAAAGAAACATAACACGTAACTGTAGAATATGTGGAGATGGACAAGAAACAATAAATCATATTATATCTGGCTGCCCAGTCCTGGCTAAGAAGGAATATATTCACAGACATGACAGAGCTGGGAGCTATATACACTGGAAGCTATGCCAACACTATGGAATAACAACAGAAAAAAGATGGTATAAACACACGCCAGAAAAGGTCACAGAAAACGAGAAAGCAACCATACTCTGGGATATGCCAATACACACAGATAGAGAAATTAAGGCAAATAGACCAGATATAGTTGTCAAAGATCATGAAGAAAAAAATGCTTTCTAATTAATGTATCAATACCAGCAGATGACAACGTTTCTCTAAAAGAAATGGAAAAACTTTCAAAATACAAAGACTTGGAAATAGAGGTAACTCGAATGTGGAATCTAAAAACAGAAACAATTCCTACCATAGTAGGTGATATTCAGACAAATACATAACAAAAACACCAGGACTTACAAATATAAACAACATACAAAAAATTGTACTACTGGGCACTGCACACATACTACGCAAAACACTTTCAATACAGTAACCATAAGAGCACCACAGCAAACCACATCACATACCCAAGGCGCACAGAGCTGCGTTCGGTAGTGAAGTGAAAGCACGTTATAAAAATAAAACTACTGAATAATAATAATAATAATAATTACAATAATAATAATAATAAATAAAAAGAAGACTTCCATAATTTAATTATGGAACTCTTCTTTATTTACATATTCCCCCCAGAGGAGTCATAGCAGTCCTATATTATCTATAATAATAATAATAATAATAATAATAATAATAATAACAATAAACGGAGAAACCACAAAACTATAGACCTATAACCTGTCTCCCTACGATCTACAAAGCCTTTACTGCAATAATATCGCAGAGAGTGAGTAAACACCTGGAAAATAACAACCTGTTTCCAGAAGAGCAGAAGGGATGCTGCAAGGGCTCATACGGCTGTAAAGATCAATTATTGATCAATAAAGCCATAACTGAAGACAGCCGCAGAAAGAAGAAAGGCCTCAGTATGGCCTGGGTGGACTACCAAAAGGCTTTCGACAGTGTTCCCCACACGTGGATTCTGGAAACACTAGCCATAAACAAGGTGGCACCAATTATCATAAAATACATAGAGCACTCAATGAACAAATGGCAGACAGTGCTACAGCTCCAAACGAAAGAGGGACTTGTGAAAACGAAAGCCATCCCCATTAGAAGAGGAATATTCCAGGGAGACACGCTCTCTCCACTCCTGTTCTGCCTGGCACTCACACCTCTAACAGAATTGCTAAATAGAACTGGATGCGGTTACAAATGCTATGGAAAAACAGTCAGCCACCTTCTATATATGGATGACCTAAAATTATATGCAAAAAACGACAAAGAGCTAGAAACACTACTACAGACAGTACACGGCTTTACCAAGGAAATAGAAATGAAATTCGGATTAGAAAAATGTGCCAAAGCAACCCTGAAAAGAGGAAAATTAGTTAAAAGTAGCAATATAACACTAGATAAAGCCAATGAAATAAGAGAACTAGACGAAAGCCAACCATATAAGTATTTAGGAGTCAATGAACTAGATAGGATACAACATACACAAATGAAAGAAAAAATAAAGAAAGAGTACTATAGACGAGTTAGATCAATACTAAAAACAGAGCTCAATGCTAAAAACAAGATAATGGGTATCAACACTTTAGCTGTCCCAGTTATAAGCTACAGCTACAACATCCTTAACTGGACACTAAACGAACTATGTAAAATAGACAGGAAAACAAGAAAAATAATGACAGGATATAGGATGCACCACCCAAAATCTGACATAGAAAGGCTATATATACAACGCACAGAAGGTGGCAGGGGTCTTATACAGCTAGAAAACTATTATAAAATAACCACCATAGGACTGCAAAAATACCTACTCCAGAAGCAAGGGAAACTAATACAAATAGCCACAAAACACGAGCAAAACAAAAAACTGTTTTCAGTATTTAAGGAAGCTGACAAATACAAACAAGAAATCAATCTACCTAACAAATACGAAGAAGAAGAAGAAGAAACAACAAAAGCTATAAAACAAATGAAATCCAAACTAAAACTAGAACAGCAACGGACCATGATAAAACGATGGCAAGAAAAGCCCCTACATGGTAAATACTGGGCTAAACTAAATGCGAAAGAAATAGACAGAGAAAAATCCCAGCAATGGCTGAGAAGCTCAGGACTCAAAGCAGAGACTGAAGGATTTTTAATTGCTGCACAAGACCAAAGCCTCCCCACCAGAAATTACCAAAAACACATAATGAAAAGAAATATAACAAGTAACTGTAGAATATGTGGAGATCGACAAGAAACAATAAATCATATTATCTCTGGCTGCCCAGTCCTGGCTAAGAAGGAATATATTCACAGACACGACAGAGCTGGGACCTATATACACTGGAAGCTATGCCAACATTATGGAATAGCAACAGAAAAAAGATGGTATAAACACACGCCAGAAAAGGTCACAGAAAACGAGAAAGCAACCATACTCTGGGATATGCCAATACACACAGATAGAGAAATTAAGGCAAATAGACCAGATATAGTTGTCAAAGATCATGAAGGAAAAAAATGCCTTCTAATTGATGTTTCAATACCAGCAGATGACAACGTTTCTCTAAAAGAAATGGAAAAACTTTCAAAATACAAAGACCTGGAAATAGAGATAACTCGAATGTGGAATCTAAAAACAGAAACAATTCCTATCATAGTAGGTGCCTTAGGTATAATAAAAAAATATTCAGACAAATACATAACAAAAACACCAGGACTTACAAATATATATAACATACAGAAAATTGCACTACTGGGTACTGCACACATTCTACGCAAAACACTTTCAATACAGTAAACATAAGAGCACCACAGCAAACCACAGCACATACCCAAGGCGCACAGAGCTGCGCTCGGTAGTGAAGTGAAAGCACGTTATAAAAATAAAACTACTGAATAATAATAATAATAATAATAATTTCTGCTGCAGGCACAAGGCCTGAAATTTTGGAGGAGGGTGCTTGTCAATTACAATTACATCACTTGAGTATCACAGTCCTCAAGTGATACTTATCTTATCGACCCCGAAAGGATGAAAATTAGAGTTGACCTGGGTGATATCCGGATGTCATCTATGTATAAATGATGTTCTTGTTTTGGAGTGGGTTATATCTTAGCGTTTACCAGAATACCGTATCATTCGGGGACCCAAACAATAGAAACTTAAGCTTGATAAAATTGTTGTTAAAGTGAGATCCTATTGTCCATGTTCATGTGTCGTCCCTTTCATACTTGGCAATATGATTAGAATATTTTCCATTGAGAAAATATTGTCTATTTTTCACCTCACAATTATTTTAAATTGATCTTTTTGATGCTCATACCATTCAGTATATTAGCACTAGATTAACTATTGTTTTTCGTTCAGATGGAGTCTTAAAATAATATTCATTTGTGATGTATAATTTGAAATATTTAAGTATCCTGGACATATAATTCATAATTTCTCGTGGTAGTTCTAGTTAGTCTCTAATCGACCAAATACAAAGAAAATTGCCCCAACCGTTATAATGTCTTCATTCAATTTTAATAGATAGATGTGAAAAACTTTAACTAAAAACACAAACTAAAATTTGTTTTGCAGGTACTACTCAGTCTGGCTTTTACGGCGCTACAGAAAATCCTCAGTTTTTGACTCCGAGGCCTAAATCGCCAGGTAAGTTTTTCAAAAATACAATAAGAGAATTCATTAAATGGTGGTGAGTGAGAACAAAATTACAACAAAATCTTTTTTAAATTCTAGTTTTTACAACGATTCCATCAACTATTTTCTGAAGCTCTACTTGGTGAACTATATATCTAGCATTTTGTTTCTATTTTACATCTTCCAAAATTTTTTTGTGATTCTAAACTTTATATCTCAATTACTTGTTAAGGTTATTTCTACAGATATTCTATAGAAATTATAGCCAGCACTATAGAGATAACCTTAACAAGTAATGTAAAAGCGTACAGTTAACGCAGTAGAACGCGGTATTGACTTATAAAAACGTTTAACATACTTTATCATATATTATGGTTGCATAACGAAATACCGAAGTACCTACAAGTCATTAGTATTTACGTTCCAGCTCCCAGGAATGCGTTTAATATGTAAATTGATATATCTAGCAACCAAACTCCACTGTATACAGTGGCAACTCAAAGAATGAGTTCGAGAATGATTAAGGGGTTGGATTGGTGCTGAAGAAGGGGCAAAACCCACTGAAAACGGCATATACACCCATTACTCTTTTCTCATCTTCGATCTCATTGTTTGCTTACATCTGATGCCTCTTTTACGAAACGTCGCAGCAAAAATCAGTGCTGGCCATAATTGCTATAGAATATTTGTAGAGATAACCTTAACAAGTAATGTAAAAGCGCACTGCTAACGCAGTAGAACGCGGTATTGAATTATAAAAACGTTTAATATACTTAACCTTATAATAATTCTGCTTGTCATTGTGTTACTTAGCCTGTCGGTAACGCTTTCACGTGATTAGAGATAAAGAGGAAAAAAGAAAAGAAGGAAAGAGAAAAAGAGGGAGGGAGAAAAGAAGGAGGGAGAAAAGAGGGAGAGAAGCATCTATGGCGTGAGGTAGAGAGAATGTAATTGTAACGATTTCATGCGATTAGTCGAGGGGTAAGAGAGTAGAAAGAAAAGGGAGAGAGAAAAAGAGGATAAGGCGAAGAGTGAGACAGGAAGAGGGAGAAAGAAAAAGAGGTAGAGAGAGGCGTCCATGACTCGAGCTAGGGAGAACGTAATATTTATTACGTAGTTAAAAAAGTTAGTTGAAGATAGACGAAGCGAGTTAAAAATATAATTTCAGTAGAGGGGTGATGTTTCTTATGTTGTGGGCATAGAGGGAGGGAGGAGAGAGAGGAGGGAGGGAGGAGAGAGAGGAGGGAGAGAGGGAGATGATGGTAGTGGTGGTGTTGGTAACTGGATAGTAAAAGTGCATTTAAAAAAAATTGAACCAAGTTTTTTTATAACATCTATCACTTAACGCATAAGTGCAATTCCGTTAAATATTCACGCTTATTTATGTGGCAGATATATACAATTTAACTAAAGGTTGTATCATATGTACGGAATATTCTTATTTGTCTATGGGGAAAATGGAAAAATAAGAGTAAATATTAATTTTATGAGTGCTATATATTAAGTCTATAAAATTGTGCATATAGTATATAAAGTGTATATATATAAAGTGTATATATATAAAGTGCATTAAGTAATCATCGTATTCCAATTTCTTTCCCTTTTCAATGAATAGCAGATGAGCGGCTATCTTTCCATACAGACACAACACACGCTACACTGTGGTTTTTTGGATAAAGTCTTCATAAATAACCCAATAGGTTTACCATTAATTCTGTGAAATATTCATGGGTCTCGCTCGTAGTTTATTGTGATTGCATAACGAAATACCACCTATCTACATTAGTATTTATGTGTTAAATTGGCCAACAGCAATTGTTTTGATTAAAGAAAAATTGTCAATTCACATGGTGCTTTCTGGTTTGGCCTAGAATGCCAAAAACATATAACTTTAATCGGATCATTACTTATGTTTAACTAATATTAGTTTCTGATTTTGGTACAAGGCCAGCAATTTCGGGTGATCAATTTGTGCTTATTTTATCGAAGAGATGAAAGTTAAAGTCGACTTCAGTGGCATTCGAACCCAGAACATAAAGACAAACGAAATGCCGCTAAGCATTTTGCCCGGTGTGCTAACGATTCTACCAGCAACAAATATTAAACCGATATTTTTTCATTTCTTCGCTTGCTTCTATTACTAACATGAATAAATGCATAACTAATTAAAACATAGCCCTTACGAAAAATAAATAATGTAGCAAACAGCATAATTGAAAAATTCAAACGCATGGCAATAGTGGAGGCGTGTGGAAAGAAAAGAAAAATCGTCATCAAAAAGCGACATGGAAACAACATGGATGTGTGCACGCTCTTCACTTTCACAAGACACTCAAGGCTGATACTTTGAAATACAAGTACTACTTATTTTGGATCTTTTCCTTTTCATGGGCAGCTCGATTAATTTTCTTTAACTAAATATTTTGAAACTTCGGATACTGGTAGAATGTGTCATATAGAACATCTTTTACTCTTAGCGTTGTTGAGAAAAGTTTCTATTTACGAAGTTATTTCGTGTTAAAGTTGTCGTATTTCGGTAATTTCAACCAATCATTGACGTGTATTCAGCTGAATAAAATTACTGAATAAAATTACTGCTGTTGTTTGTCAACAACTTCTGGCGGTGTATATTTCGTTTGTCACTGTTATTTATGACATATTCATCTCAGTTACGTTCGTATTTTTGGCCCCCTTACCCACACTCCAATTTCTTCATTTTCACTTTTTTCCGCAACTCTAACCCTAACCCTAACCCTAAAACCCTAACCCTAATCCTAAAACCCTAACCCTAACCCTAACCTTAACCCTAAAACGCTAACCCTAAAACCCTAATCTTAAAACCCTAATCCTGAAACCTTAACCCAAACCATACTACCCTAAAGCTAAAACCAGTACAAACACACGAACGATGTCATAAGTAACAGTAACAAACGAAATATACACCGCCGATAGTTGTTGACAAACAACAGCAGTAATTTTATTCAGGTGAATAGGCGTCACTGATTGGTTGAAATTACCGAAATACGACAACTTTAACACGAAATAACTTCGTAAATAGAAACTTTTCTCAACAACGCTAAGAGTAAAAGATGTTCTATATGATACATTCTACCAGTATACGAAGTTTCAAAGTGTTTAGTTAAAGGAAATTAATTAATCGAGCTGCCCATGAAAAGGAAAAGATCCCTTATTTTTGCTAGCTGAATGGATGGAGCAACGTGAAATAAAGTGTCTTCCTAGAAGGACACAATGCAAAGCCGGGAATTGAACTCACGACCTGGCGATCGTGAGCCGAATACTCTAATCCTCAAGTCTTTGCAAAAATGGAAAGCACGAAGAGAAAAAAAGATTAAAACAGGAATATTCCCTTATCGCCTGAATGTAAACTTTAGTGGAGAAATATGAATTGAATACTTGAAAATTTATTTTATCTCTTCCCTTCTCTCAATAAAAAATGTGTATGATTTTCCCTCTTTCTTTACCGCTTTCTCATTTAACTTGATTTTTTTCTTCCTGATTTAAAATAAATGCACCAGCTAAATACTACTTTTAAATTATGTCATGAATAGACTGTTACTCTGAACAAGCGTACTACTGATGAAGTACAAACAAAAAAACAAAAAACAAAAAAGAAAAGAAAGCCTGTTTCTTCTTTTAGAAAAAATATGAATAACTTATAATTTAATTTATGAACATGAATTTTTGAGTAACTCGAAAAATTATCTTCAGTTCTCCAGTTTTGCTTTCTCCCATACACGGATGAATGGATATACCAAATGAAAATCTCGCTCCCTCCCTTTCTTCTTTTCTCTCTGCTGTGTTTACATCTGTTTGTTTTCCCTTGTTTGTCGCTTGTATTTTATACAGTTTTCCACCACTTGTCCTAACTTTCCCCCATATATACATAAACACATACATACATTCACATTTACATAAGTACATACAGTGGGGGAAATAATATTCGTACATGTCAAAATTCTTTATTTAATTTCTGATGAACATAAATGTGATATACCGATACTATATTTACATACACATGCATAAACTAAGAATATGCAAAAGAAACTAATAAATTATAGTAACTAAGGAATTTATATTCAATCATAAATATCTAGGGGTGAAAAAAGTATTCGTACAGAACATAAATAACCGATAATTCTGATTTAATACTTCGTAGCATAACCATTATTCAGTTCCACTTCAACCAATCTCTTCTTGTAGTTCTTAATCAATGACTGGCATGTTTTTTTAGGAATTTTTTCCCATTCTTCTTGACAAATTTTCTTCAAATCTGGAATGCATGTTGGGGCTCTTGAATGAATTTTCATTTTCCAATAACGCCACAAATTTTCAATGGGGTTCAAGTCAGGTGACTGGCTTGGCCATTCTAATAATTTTGTATTGTGATCGACAATCTATTTTTGGTAGACTTCGCCGTGTGCTTAGGGTCATTATCCTGTTGTAAAACTCACCCTTCACAAAGCTGGAACTTTTCTACAGAGTCCCTTAAATTATTGTTCAAAATATTTCGGTACATCTCTGCATTCATTCTACCATCTATCACATGTAAATTGCCAGTGCCATTTGCAGAGAAACACCCCCACACCATGTTGTCACCACCTCCAAACTTTATGGTAGGAATTAGGTTTTTCGGCGAATAGGCGGAACCATCTTTCCTCCAAACATGGCTATGTGAATTTCGTCCAAACAATTCAATTTTCAACTCGTCTGTCCATAGAACATTTTTCCAAAATGCATCAGATTTATCTTTATGTTCATAAACAAATTTTAAACGGGCATCTCTATTCCTTTTAGTCAACAACGGAATTTTTCTAGGAGGGCATGACTTCAATTCATTCCTATGAGGTTCATTGCTGATTGTTCATAGTGTAACACTAGTCCCTCAAGCTAACAAATTTTCTTGCAACTCCTTTCTGGTGATCAGTGCGTTTTTTTCGATTCTTTGCTTCATTTTTCTTAAAGATCTAGGGGGAAATCTTGCGTGGTGCATCGGATCTTATTCTGTTTTCAACAGTTCCCGATTTTTTTATATCTTTTAATAAATGAAGATATGGTAGAAAATGGAATACAAAGGGTTTCTGATATGTTCCTGTAACTTTTACCTGCTTTCCACTGTTCAATAATTAAGTTTTTCACTGAATTTGTGAGTTCTTTACTTTTCGCCATTATTACGACACTACTTTATGTTGTCTCAGTGCTGAACGAAGAAGCTAGCGTTTTGACACTTAAAAATGACTACTGATAAGATTATTGGAACAAACGAGAAAGTTCTAGTAGAAAAAAATTATTTTAACAGTATTTTGCGGCATAGAAAATCATAAATGTATTCTGTACGAATACTTTTTTCATCCCTAAATATTTATAATTGTATATAAATTCATTAGTTACTATAATTTATTAGTTTCTTTTGCATATTCTTAGTTTATGCATGTTTATGCAAATATAGTATTGATATATCTCATTTATTTTCATTAGAAAGTAAATAAATAAAGAATTTTGACATGTACGAATATTTATTTCCCCCCCCCCCCACTGTACATATAAACGTACATGTTCAAATAGTAATAACGAATAATAAAAGTGTAAGTATAATTCTTTAGGCATAAGAGGATAAACAGGACGATGAATAACTATACATAATTGGAAAGGATTAAGGATATATTATCGATACAGTAAATTAAACCATGCATTACAGAAACGTTTTGGAGTATATATATCGTTGGTTTAAATTTTTTTATGGATTTTAATATGTTATACATATACATATTAAGTAAGTCAAGCAGTGTAATTAAAGTATCCACATTACAAAACAGAACCGAATTAAATTTAGTAAGTAGATTATATTATTTTGAGAAAATATCCTATAGGTTGTATATTTATTTCATTATCTGCTTAGTTCTTCGGTGACATATAAATACACAGAGGTCGACTTTGCCGCTCATCCTTTTGGGGTCGATAAATTAAGTACCAGTTGCGTACTGAGGTCGATCTAATCGACTTGCCCTCTCCCTCAAAATTTCGGGCTTTGTGCCTAGAGTAGAAAAAAGATATATAAGCACACAAACACCCATCCACCCACACGCGCGCAAACACACACAAATGAACAAACGTTCATGTCGAAATGAATTTATGATTTGAGATTCTAACCAATGTTAGGTATTAAGCGTTTTTGTTTATTGTTCATTTTTATGATTATTTACATTTTACTAAACTATTTCTAT